>NC_046169.1:39666193-39918693 GCF_011064425.1 Rattus rattus
AAGGGTTAAAAGTGCTCTGCCTCAGTTCTCGGTGTAAGTACAGGCGGGCGAAAGGTGTGGAAGGCAACACTCATTTGCTCTTTTCCTAAAACACGCTTAGTGAGAGGGACTTTGTGGGGACTGGAGAGTCTGCTCGGGGTGGTAAGCAGTTGTTTCTCCCACAGAGGACCTGCGTCTGTAAGTCCATGGTCCAAGGGATTCCACACCCTCTTCTGGACTCTGGGCACCTGCACACTATTTTAAAATAATAAAAATTAAATATTAAAAAGCATCTGTGGAGGTTTGTAGCCATTTCCAGCCACTCACTTGGCCTTCCACGAGGTCAGTGAGGTTCTTTGTGGGCCTCACTGTTTGCATATGAACTTGTGAACGAGGTGCTTTCAGGAGCCTGTCTTCCTGGCATCCTCGGCGACTCTCTCCAAGAACAGAAGAGTCTGGGAGCCCACAGCAGAACCTGGCAGTGGGACATGTGTGGACCAGCACCGTAGACCCTGCCTCCCCGCGTCTTTTACCTCAGTCTAATTCTCTCTGGGCTAAAGGGAAAATTAGTAGACTGCACATACTTTAAAAAATGGTGCCTGTGGGGCTGGGGATTTAGCTCAGTGGTAGAGCGCCACCTAGGAAGCGCAAGGCCCTGGGTTCGGTCCCCAGCTCCAAAAAAAAAAAAAAAAAAAAAAAAAAAAAGAACCAAAAAATGGTGCCTGTGTGTGCACACATGTATGTGCATGTGTAATGTGTAGAATGTGGGGTCTGGAGGCCAATGGCAGAGTATCCTATTCAATCTACAACATGTCATCACCATGACCTTCATCATCAACATTACAATCATCACCACACACACACCCATCAGGTTGGAAATCTGAATAATTCTAATTGCTGGGAACACAAGCAGGATCATGATTTTTATTATAGGGATTTTAAGACCTGGAGCAAATCAGCTCTTTCTGAGCCATGCCAACAAGGCATCATGGGAGGTGCCCCGTCCCTAGAAATTTACAACCTCTCTGCAAGTATTCATGTACACAGAGGCTAAGGAGGTCCCTCAAGCCTTCCTTTACCGGAATCTGGAGCTCAGGGAGTGGCTCTCCCCGCAGGGCTGTGAGCTGCTGCCACATTGTATCTCTCCACATTGTATCTCTCCGCTCCCCCAGGTTTTTGTTGGAGGCTAATCAAAGCATGCTTCATTAGGAAGTCATTTAGCATCCTCCTCCTCCTCCTCCTCCTCCTCCTCCTCCTCCTCCTCCTCCTCCTCCTCCTCCTCCATTCTGTGGTGAAATGGGGGGAGGGGCTGAAGAGGTTGGGGAGGTTGGGAGGTGGGGGGGGCAGTTGGCTTTCTTTCTAACTTTCCTTCCATATAAAATGTTTCCTTTGCAGCTAGAGGGAAAGGACTTTAAGGACTTCCACACCAGTCGTGTGAATTCATGCAGCCTGCTTTAGGCACAGTTCTACTTACCCGGCTAGCCACCTGGACAGAGAGCTACAGACAGCGACAGACATCAGTCTTTAAGCCATGTCAGGCCATGTCAGGACAGAACATATTTGGGCCTTGACAATGAGAGACACTTAAAGATCCCAAGGGTGGGAGGGGTGGGCACAGCTGGGTCTCAGGTTGAGCTCTTTGTACGAGCGACTCCCAGTGTCGTCTTTATAAAGAACACTGGGCTGGCGAGATGGCTCAGAGGGTAAAAGGAGCTTGCCTCAAAGCCGCCGTTTCACCATGGGGGCAAAAGAGCCATTCCCTGCACACAGTCCCCTGACTTCCCTACCAAGCAGGCACACACGTGAGGGGTGCCCACTACAATAAATCGAGAAATTTTAATTTGTTTGAAAACTAATTTTTTACTCCGAGGGCTATTCTAGTAAAACTGTCTCCCGATTCTTTGCTCGAAGCGGCACAGTTCTGTTTCCTACTAGCAGTTCCTTCACTGGATGCTAGCAATATCCAGTGGGTTTTAGAAAAAGCTCATCTAAGTCTTAGAAACGTGCTGACTTCCTGTCCAAAGCTATCTGTAGCACGGAGGAAGGGCCCCGAACACAGTCATTACTTCTGGTTGGCGAGACTTGAATGACCTGCTTTCCTGTTAACCTTGTACAATCCTGTAATGCTAAACTATTATAAATGTGGGCCACTGAGACAGCTCGGGGAGTAAAGGTGCTTGTTAACGAGACTGAAGGCCACGGTTAGATTCCTGGGACATCTGTGGTAGAAGAAACAAATCCTAGAAAGCGTTTTCTGCCTCCTGCTCATTTACTGTGGCCTGCACACAAGCAAGCAGCCCACACACGCGCACGCGCACACACACACACATGCACGTAATGTCATAGAATGTTAAAAATACATACAATCAATTAGACACATAAAAACCTGCCGCAAAATTAAACGTGAGATCTACACTACCACCTGTGAAGCTCGTCTGACACCCCCCACCCCCGCAACCACCCCCTACCCCCGTTATTTCCTGAGCCAAACTTGTTACATGGGATTTCACAGCCTTTGAAGGACAGAAAAGCTTAAAGGAGCTGAATTAGTACCTGAATACTCAGGATAGAAAACTCTCTTCTTTGTTGTAGGCCTGTCCCATGAAGTCACAGATGCAGACACAGAGCACTCACTGTGCCGATGGTCTTAACCTCGCTCAAGAATTAAGGCATAGGGGCTGGGGAGATGGCTCAGTGGTTAAGAGCATCGACTGCTCTTCCAGAGGTCCCGAGTTCAATTCCCAGCAACCACATGGTGGCTCACAACCATCTGTAATGGGATCTGATGCCCTCTTCTGGTGTGTCTGAAGACAGCGACAGTGTGCTCATACACATGAAATAAACATTTAAAAAAAAGAATTAAGGCATACTTCGGGTGAAGTAGCCCACAAGGCCAGAGTATACGGGTTTTTCTGTTGTTTTGTTTTGTTTTTTTACACCTTTTTCTGAGTCTTTATTTTCAGGAAAATGTTAAAGACCATTGCCTTTTGTCTGCCATGTTATAAAGTTGCAAAATACGCTCTAGCCATAGCAAGGCGTGTGCTGGAAATACCTTGGCCCACCAGGCATGGATGCTTGGTCTTGGTCCTGGGTCTCCTGCTTAGTGGTTGACCCAACTTCCCAACTTGTTACCAAATCACTTGGAGAGAACAGTCAACTGTCCCGACTCTCTTTACCATAAAAAAAAAAAATGAGATTTAAATGAGTCCCGGTTAAACACCACCACAGGCTGTAGAACAAGGGCTTGGTAGCTTCAACACCACAACACACGACTTTTCCCCTCTGCTTTGTCTGTCAGCCATAGCCTCACGGTGAACAAGAGACCCTGCTTCAAACAAAGGGGAAGACCAGACCAACGGAGAGGCTGTGCTGTGACCCCCACACAGGCACTGGCATGCACACACCTCACATCATGTACATACCGCCCTGCCCCCAACCAAAGATGGCTTTTAAATGGTGCTTTTATGAGATTTAGACAACAAGCGATGGATCTGTGAAGGTTTGCCGGAGAAAAGGGTTTCGGGACCAGGGGTGCTGATGCTAGGGATGAGAAAGGCCTGGTGAGGTTTGCAGGTGACAGAGTTGCCTATTCAGGGTCCCACTGCAGCCCTAAATCCTGGTTTCTGGTGACCAAGGCTCATTTACAGCCTTGTTATGGGAGGGATGTGAGTGCCAGGCAGGGGTGAGGTGGGGAGGGGTGAGGTGGGGTTGTGGGGGGCAGCGTACTTCTAAAGGAATCGACGGGGCCTGCTGTACTAGGAAGGGGGTGTGCAATCGCCTCTTCCGGAAGCTGCAGGTCTTCAAGTGGCTTCAGCTGCAAACTTGGCTCCTGCAAAGGGAACCTGGGGATTCACAATGGAGGAGGAGTTTCAGCTTAAACAGTGCAACCAAGGGAGCCAGGTCTATATGCTCGCTCAGAGTCAACTTCAGGCTGCAGAGATGGCTCGGTGCGTACAGCGCTCGGTGCATACAGCGCTCGGTGTGCAAGCTCAAGGGTGAGCCCCAGAACTCAAGCAAAGCCAGGAGAGGGAGGAAGCTGGCATAAGTTCCTAGGGGCTGGGGGCGAGGGGGCAGAGACAGAACAAGCCCAGACACTCACCATGGTGTAGCTGGTGTAGTGCACATGGAGGGAAATAAAGGGGACCCTGTCCCAAGCCAGGTGAAAGGTGAAGAGTGACAACAGAGGTTGTCCCCACCTCCACATGTGTGCTGCATGCACTCACATTCACACTCACTCTCACACATACACACACACACATTCACACACACACACACTGACTCTCACACACTGACTCTCACACACTGACTCTCACACACACTCACATGTACACACACACACTCATACTCTCACACACATTCACGCATACACACTCTCATAAACGTACATACTCACACACACATGCTCACATTTACACACACTTGCACACTGACTGTCACATACATACACACATTTACACATGTTCACACACCTTCACACTTAACTCTCACACACTCACATTCATATACATCGTCACATGTACACACTCATACCCTCTCACACACATACACACACTCTCTCTCATACAGTCATGCACACATACTCCCTCCCTCTCACACACACACTCACATTCACACACACTCTGTCACATGCAAACATACACGTTCACACATACTCCCTCCCTCTCACACAGTCACAATCACACACATTCTGTCACATGCAAACACACACATTCACACACATACTGTCTGTCTGTCTGTCTCACACACACACACACACACACACACACACACACACACACTCCCAGCCACAACATTAAAGGTGACCCGTGACCTTGTGTGAGGCATATCTACCTCTCTCCCCTCTACCTAGCAATCGGGCTTTGTTCTCCCTCTGAAGCAGCTTCACCACCCAGAGCCCATACACACCTGAGTGTTCAGATAGGCGGCCTCAGGCTGAAGCCATTGTGTGTGCTGGTTGCCAAGGCAACGGTATTTGGTGCTATAGAAATGGATAATTAGTTGAATGGATCCATGACAGGCTGTGGCTAGGGTTCCTGGTGTGGGAGGCTCCTGTGTGTGGCTACTGAACTCTGACTACCTATCCCAATGTCTCTGTGACCCTCTTTGGTTATCCAGTAAGAGACAGTCCATCAATAAATCATGTTTTCCAAACAGACCTGCTGACATCATTCTTTAGGGGAAAGAAAAGAAACAAAACAAACTAAACCAAACCAAAAAATAAACAAACAAAAAAAAACACCGCCCTTTTAAGTACATGTAGAATTAGCTCCCAGAAATAGACAGCAGGTTAATGTGGATGCTGCCTCTGCCTTGGTTTCTTTGGGTTCTTCCAACTGCTGACCCAGGCAGTTTGGTTAAAGAAATTTACAGATGCTCTTACACGTAGAGGCACCAGTCGCCAGTGTTCAGCGACCACTCTATCCAGGCTAACACAAACACCACTAGCCACCTGCTGGGCTCATTAAAAGGGTGAGAAAGACAGCACCTCCATCCTCCCACCCCAGCAGCCTCTCAAGTCCTCAGAAACCACCCAGGCCTCATGAACCCAGCACTGGACAGTATGAGAGTGACCATTCTGTTATCACAGAAAGCTATGCTGTGTCCAGTTCGAAACAAACCACGAACTCCACCCACTTCCCTATTTTGGTTTTAAGTGATCCGTACATCCCTTGGACGATTTATTCGATCTCCTGAACAAAAAATTTCTCCCAACAAGTAAGGAATTTCATATGCCTTGAAAGCCAGTGGGTGGGGGTTCTGTCGCTTAGACTTGATGGAAGAGAGGGTTCCACACTCCAGCACATTACCTTGGATCCCATGGTGCTTGTGGGAAGAGCGGTTGTTACCACCCCTCTGCTTGAGCTGGGCAGAGCTTGCCTTGAAGTGCCTGGCGATCCTACAACCTGTGACACTCCGCATCAAGGACCTTGGAGATTCTAGATGGCCAAAGTATAGGACGGTGAATAATTAACAGTGGGAGGCGGAGACTGCACCACCCGCGCTGCCCACCTGAGGACACCCAGGCCCTTCGAGGTTACAAGAAACGAAACCGGACCCCATTGGATCACATTGCGCCACAGCTGACCTCTGATTGGTCCCTCTGGGAGGATGCCTGCTGAGACGAGGTAGGGCCTCTGAGCTGTGCTGGCACCTACTCCGGTTCCACACACACCCGCAGGAACTCTGTCCACACCCTCACACCGAGCCTGCAGTTAGTAAGGTGAGGATGCCTGTGTTGGAAGCGGCCTTCGTGGCTCCGGGTTCCAACTCTACTATCCAACATCCACAAGACGGGCTTTCTCTCATGACCGGACAGCTGCCTCGATCGATAGTGTGGATGGCCCTTTCCCTGCGCCCCCAGCACCCCAGTCACAGGTCTATGGGGTATGATTCCACCTCCCTCCAGGTATGCTTGGCTCAGTTCCAGCGCTTGACTTTCCCGTGAGCACAAGGTCGAATGTGCCAATGGGAAACAAGGTCGTTCATTTCCTTAGAAGCAGCCAGGAAAATCCTTCCTCCCCTTGGTTAATGGGGAGCACCTCCGCCCGCCAGTGCTACCAACCTGTGCCAGTCTGCTCCTCTGTTGGTGTGATAAATACCATGACTGAAACTCTCCTTGGGGGAGGAGAGGGTTTATTTCAGCTTACATGTGACAGATTACAGTTCATCATTAGCTGAAGCCAGGGCAGGAGCTCCAAGTCCGGACCCTGGAAGCAAGAACTGAAGCAGAGACCGTGGAGGAGTTTATACAGCCTAGGGATGCCACCGCCCACAGTGGGCTTGGCCCTCTTAAATTGATTAGTAATCAAGAACAGAGATTACAGATGTGTCCACAGGCCCATCTGATGGAGGCCAGTTCCTCCACGGATGAATGAGCCCTCTTTCCAGGTGTGTCTAGGTTTGTGTCAAGTTGACAAGAGAAGTCTGGCCCAGCCAAGGAACAAAGGCTCCACAGGGAGGGCAGAACTGAACAAAAACCACGGGGACCCCGAGGCCACTGTGAAAAAAACGCTCCATGGAATTGTGCCTGAAGCCCACACCCTCTGTGGCTTTTCCAGTTTTGTAAGCCAGACTACAGCTGCAAACCTCTGATAACCAGATCAACAGCCATTTTCGATAGACTAAAATCACAGGTGTAACTTGGTAGTTTACGAGTTACACAGAGAGCACAGATTCTTGAGATGAAATAGAACAGGTCGTCCTTGACATCACCTGTGGCCTCCAACCAACTCCCTCCCCTTTCATTTCCCTGCCTTGTTTGTACCCATCTGTGGTGTGAGCCGGTATCCACCCAACCTCAGGTGTAAGAACGTGTTATTTACAAATCAATAACCATGATCTGGGATCTCCATAGAGCATGACTCTCAAGGACAGGCAATTGCTTGCCCTGCAAGCATTTTTACAGAAGGTGGGCATGGTAGAACTTACTTGTTGGCGAGGAGACAGAGGCGGATAGTTCCCCGGGGTTGTCAGTGGCCGATAGGGAAGAGAGACCCAGCCTCAAGACACATGGTAGAGGGCATCTGAGGAGTGTTAACAATGGCCTCTGCTCTATGCACACACATGCTCCTGCACACACACAAAAGCAAAACAACCAAAGCGAAGACAGAACCACTCTGCAGGTGTATGGTGTTTCTTTTAAAAATTTCTTTTTGTCTATACTAGGGCCTCGGCTCGGTGGTAGGATGCTTGCCAAACGGACAGTGTCTCGTCTCCATGCTCGGGTGTACACACACAGATTCCTGCAGCTACACGAATCCGTAGCTCTTCCAGGAGAGCCGGTGAAAGTCCGGATGCCTGAAGCCGACTGCAGTCCTCACTTCTGGTTTCTGATTGGTGTCAGTCAACAAGCGCTGCTGGGAACGTTAGGGGCCTTACTTCTCCTTAGTCACAACAAACAAGGAACTCAATCGCAGAAAGATCTCATTCGTGAGCCTCTTCGGAGAAGTCTGCCCATTCAACTCATCTGCGCTTGCGCCTGCGCTGTGGGGATTTCAAAGATGGCGTTTTAAAAGGATGCGTGATAAAAGCCTCATCTCTCAGGAGGAGAGGTTGGGTGAATGGCTCCTGAGGCTTGGAAAGGTGTGCGGAGGGGGATGGAGACAGAAGCCAACGAGTTCAGGGTGTGTTAGACGGGAGGGGTAGCTTTTGGGTTCTCATAACACCTTCGGACAGCCCTCCCACCCCAATCCCAACCCCGCTCCACCCCACCCTCACCCCAGAAGGCTTCACACTGTCCAAGAAGGCCCAGCACTTATCAGGAGGGAGCTTACAGACAAGATGAATGTCACATGGTCCAAATGGGATCCTTTAGCTGTGACTAGCTCTTTGCAAAGACAGCTGTCTCTTGAAAATTCACCTTAGGTGCAGCTGGAGTGAATTGTATTAAGCCAGTCTCAGAGGTGTGTGCTTTCTCCCATCTGCGGGCCTAGGTTTCAGGTAGACACATACAGTCACATAGATGTGTTTGACACAGAAGTGTTTTGAAATGCCCAAGGAACAAACGGGGTGAATGGGAGGGGGCAAAGGGGGTATGGGAGATACGTTCAACATATCATGCATACTTCCATGAAACCTCCAAACAACTAATCAGGGGCTAGAGAGACAGCTGCTCTCGCAGAGGACCTGTGTTCAGTTCCCAGCACCCACATGGTGGCTCAGGTCCATCTAGAACCCCAATTGTGATGCCTTCTGCTGGCCTCTGTGGGCACTGCATGCATGTGGTTCACAGACACGCAGGCAAAATACCCATATATATTTACCCATATAAATATATATATTTATAAAATATATAGTAATATATTTATATATAATTTTAAAATAAAGAAATTAGTCAAACATAATAAACCTTTTAGATATTTGGTCATAAAAATTATTAGCTCTCTTCCTGGGCTTAGATATTTTTATTGCAGAATGTCAGCATTTATTTTCATTAAAGATTGAAACCAACAAATATTTTAACTATTGGGATGATTATGCTGGGGAAATTCTTAATAGTGGGAGAGTAGAGACCGGCGCTAAACAGTTGGAAGAGGCTGAGGCCGGGGTGGGGGGTGGGGGTGGAGCTTGAGGGCAGCCTGGATCACGTATGTAGCGCCACCCTGTCTCTAGGCGAATAAGAAGACAAGAGGCTGAAGCGTCTCCAAACAGGGTCTCCTAATCTGTCTGGCATAGCTGGTTGTGTGTCAGAAGAGCAGCACAAATCTCAGAGGCTGGACGAATCTTGAAGTTAATTAGGAAAATGAGAAAATAAGTCCCTTTCAACGAGGAAGTTTGATTCACCCCGCGCTGCTGTGCCCGGAGCCACATCTAAATGATACTTAATTGAGCGATCTGTCCGACTGCCTGGGATCGTGATATTCGTGAAGTCTTAACAATGGCTAAGACGGTGCCTAAATGCCTAGGTCTCTGGACACAGACACAGACTGGCCCAACCGGGAGGGCCGTCTTTAGCCTGACAACCGTGGGTGACAATGGAGAAGACTGGGAATTCCTGTGAGTCCTTGGAAGTCTCCAACTGCAATTTCACTTTGAACTTGCAGGCCACAAATACCCAGGCATGATCTGCATGCCGTTTCCTTCCAGAACGATGATCCCCAATTAAAAGTAACGAGGCCTGGCTCCAGCCACCAGACCAATTAGAGGAATGACGGCTGATGGTTCCAGAAGTCCCTTCAGCTTTCTCTGACAGACCAACTGGGACAGGGATCTTGGTAGGGGTCAGTGAGGGAGGCCCGGCGACAAAGTGCGGGTCACTCGAGCTCTGCAAGCCCTTACGAGTCCAGCTATTAAACAGGAAGTAGGAAGTCCTCTGGCTCCCAGAGCCCCGGAGCCACCCCACAAAGTGTGCCCGCCTCAGCCTCCGGCTCCCTGCTGCACCCAGATGCACACAGCCAGATGGTGTCTGCACCGTGACGACTTCCAAACAATGAGGACATCATTTAAGAACCTGACAAGGTTAGAGAGATGGAGTTGCCAACTGCCCAGACCCGATCGCTGCCCATGGTCACATGTCATCACCTGCACTGTGAACACACACAGACATGCACACGTGCGCGCGTGCACGCGTGCGCACGCGCACACACACACACACACACACACACACACACACACACACACACACACACACTGACAGTTAAAATGCTGCCCAATGACTCAGGGTGGAGCTCAGTGGTTTGAGCCCAGGCAGTGCGGGGACTCTGCGTTCATCTGTAGCAACCCAACAATAGAGAAAAGAAGGCGTCACCCCTGAGCCCAAGACCCCTTCTCCTCAGTGAGCAAACACTACGGCTGTAGTCATCTACTTGGTTTAAAAGAGATTAATCGCAGTGGGGAAAATCCCCAAATCCACCATCTCTTAAAACAAGATATGATATATCATAGGCCGGCTTCAAACACGTCATCCTCCTGCCTCAGCCTCCTGAGTGTGGGGATTGGGGGCGTCATAGGCTGGTTAGATGTCTCCATCATCTTCAAGTGTGCGCTTAGGGAACAGTACACACATTGGTGTTCTTTAGAGAGCAGCAGAGTTATCTCAACTTAAAAGTCTGAAACATCGCTTTAACCCAGCCACTGTTCCGTTTCCTATCACACGTCAGTGGGATTGACAGGGCTTATGTCTTCGTTTGTGGCCGGCTCACTACATTGAACACAGTGTCCTCGACGGTGCCCCATGTTGCCACATATAACACGATTTCCTTCTTTTTCAAGGCCAAATAATATTCCACACATGTATGGCATCACATCTTGTCATTCATGTGTCTGTCCGTAGACACTCAAGTCTCCTCCAATCTGTGCTGTGTGCACGGGTAGGCACCTGTTCATGGTCCTGCCTTCGGCTCCTTTGGGTTTGGCGGGTGGATTCTTTGATTTTTTTTTAATTAACCACATTTTTGCAGTAATTTCGGAATACCAAATGCCAAGCCACTGTTGAGTGTCCACAGATCTCCCACCCCTGTTGGCACGGGATGTGTTTTGCTCAACTAAGAGGCCGGTGTCAGCACATCCCGTTTTGGTTTTTGAGGTTTTTAAGACAGGGTTTCTCTCTGTTGCCCACACTGACCTCGAGCTTGCAGTAATCCTCCTGCCTCTGCCTCCTGAGTGTTGGGAATATTTTTTTTTTCCGGAGCTGGGGACCGAACCCAGGGCCTTGCGCTTCCTAGGCAAGCGCTCTACCACTGAGCTAAATCCCCAACCCCATTGAGCTAAATCCCCAACCCCTATTTTTTTTTTAATCTTATTTAAAGTCCACCGTTTCCCCATCTATGTCGTCTCCTTGCTACAAGAAAGGTCCCGGGACTATGTCGCTCGTGGTTGACAGTTTCCCTGTGGGATCATTGCTCACTCTGTTTCCCATGGCCCTGGTAGTGAAGGAGATTGGCCAGTCACCCTGCAGGTGGTGCCTTGAGTTGAGATGCCCAGGTCTCTCCCAGGAGCAGACTGGGGTTAGGGGTCTGGACAAAGCACCTCAGTGTGTCGCCTCGAACTGGACATGGTATATGCATAGTATATACAGAACACTCAAGAGACCATGGCAGGGTGATCATAGGTGCCAGGCCAGCCTGGGCTACAGAGCATAGAGGTAAAGGTGCTTGCGGCCAAGCCTACAAACCCAAGTTCAATCCCAGGCCCCACATGATAAAGGAGACTCCTGACTCCTCTGACATCCATCTGTGTGCTATGGCATGCACACACACTCGCTCTTGTGAGCACACGTGCACAACTGCAAGCCTGAGCACCCACACAATACACATACACACATACTCTCACTCACCCATGTGCGTGCATGCACGTATGTGCGAGCACGCACACACACACACACAAATTAATTTTTTTTTAAAAAAAAGCTTTCCGAGGAATGAATCCTGCCACAATCCAGATCACAGGGCTGTTGGTTTTCAAGGCAAAGGTTTTGTTGGCCACTTGGAAGGAGACATGATCCAGCCTGCATGCATATCTGTGCCCCGGTGTGTGTGTGTGTGTGTGTGTGTGTGTGTGTGTGTGTGTGTGTGTGTGTGAGAGAGAGAGAGAGACAGAGAGAGAGAGACAGAGAGAGAAGAAAAGGCAGAGAGAGACAGAGACAGACAGACAGAGATACAGACAGACAGAGAGAGACAGAGACAGAGACACAGAGACAGAAAGAGACAGAGACAGAGAGACAGAAAGAGACAGAGAGACAGAGATAGAGAGACAGAAAGAGACAGACAGAAACAGAGACAAAGACAGGGACAGTTGGATAGGCACCATTTGCAGGGAGGACTGGCATCAGTCTGGGGCTTACAGGCGTCCCTTGGAGACCCCGCCACAAGCCCCTTCTGGAGAGGTAATTAATTGGTCCGAGAGACAGGAACTGCTATTATTATTCCTGAGCTGGCCCAGCACTGCCCCAAATCCCTGGCTTCGGAGATAAACAGCAGCAGTGCTGTATTAGCAAATCATCCTGTGCTGTTGAAAGCAAACTCTGGGGGCGAAGAGGCCTCCCGACCTCAGACTACAGCATGTTTGCATCAGCTGTCCTCTGAAACTGTCCTGTGTCAGACTGATCCTCTAACCCTGTGACTGGGAGAAGGGAAAACAGCAAACCTCTGGAGGGTTCAAACTCCGTGTCCGTGAGAACAGCTAAGAAAGTCGCCCATTTCCAACAGAGGAGATAAAGTTGCTTGCAGGGACTGGAGAGATAGCTGAGCAGTTAAATGCACCGGATGCTCTTCCCGGTGACCCAGGTTCAATCCCGGCACCCACATGGCAGCTCACAAACATTTGTAATTCCAGGTCCAGGGGATCTAATGCCCTCTTCTTTCCTCCTCAGACACCAAGCACAGGTGTGCAAGCCCTCCCTCTCTCTACACACACACACACACACACACACACACACACACACACACACACAAACACATGGCACAGAGGTGGGGCCAGGAAGCTGGGTGCCGGTCCTTGGAGAAGACAGAAAGGGTGCTCTGCCTGGGAGTCCCAGCTGACTGCCTCACCTTCCTCGGCCATCTTGACTGAGTATTGTGAGCCCCTGGTCTGATGCTGTTGCCCTCGCTCACTCTGTTCATCTGACATGGTCTTCCTACTGTTTGTTCTCCTCACACTTGGCATATGCTTTATAAACATACTCATTGGAGACTGGACGTACAGCGACTGTATCCTGGCCATGCAGAATAACAACAGACCAACGTGGGGAGCACAGACCTAGAAGACAAAGCCAGTACTCTTCAGAAGCCAGGGTCGGTGAGGCCAGAGGTCCTGGCACAGAAGCTGCCACACTTTTGCTAAGTGGATATGTCAAACCACTTCTAAGTATCCACAATTACAGCCATAAACTACTCTCAACCTTGGAATGGCTTCATCCTGCAGAGACTCACCGCGGGTCACAGGGCTGAAAATGATGGAGTGCTCAGTCACTCAACGGGACATCGGCATCAACTCCCCCAGGACTCAGGATCATCAAGGAAGAGGGGCCAGAAGGAAAGGCATGGGGGGAGAGTGTTTGAGACAAGATTTCAGGTAGCCCAGGCAGGCCACTAATAACTACGTAGTCAATGACCTCAAATTCCTCATCACCTTGCTTCTACCTCCCAGGAGCTGGGGTTACGGGTTTGCAGCTGCAAACCCCGTCTCATCGGTGCCAGGGATGGAGGCCTGGGCATCCAGCAAGCTGGGCAAACACTCGACATCATCCCCAGCCCCTTTAGAGCCCTCTTTCCTTTCTGAACGAATACTCCTGACTGTGAGATCATTCCTCAGCTTCAAATCGGAAACCAGTGTGGAGGGCCTGAGCTCTACCAGAAGTTGTATATGAATTTGATTAACCAGAAGATAGTTATTCTCTGATTTCAAAACTTCATAAGCAATTATTAAAGCGAATTGGATTGCAGTCAGTGGTAGAGTGTTTGTCTTAACATGAACACAGCCCTAGGTTTTATCTCTCTAGCTAATCTTTATTTCTATCTATATTCATATATACCCATCTACCCTCCTACCTACCCACATATCCACCTACCTACCCATCTGATCTCCTACCCATCCACATATCCATCCATCCATGCATCCATCCATCCATCCATCCATCCACCCACTCACCCCTGGACCCATCCACCTATCCCTCCATCCACCTAATTTATCTTTTTTCTTTCATTTTAAAGAAAGATTTATTTATTTATTATATATAAGCACACTATTGCTGTCCTCCGACACACCAGAAGAGGGCATCAGATCCCACTACAGATGGTTGTGAGCCACCGTGTGGTTGGTTGGGACTTGAACTCAGGACCTCTGGAAGAACAGTGAGTGCTTTTAACTACTGAGCCATCTCTCCAGCCCTTTTCTTTCATTTTTAAAGCAGCCTTTATTTGGTATTTCCAGTACACACCACCGGCAGGTCGCTACTCTAAGACGATATCCAGTCAATCAAGACCTTGTGTCGAAACACACCACACAACACCAGGAAAGCCAAGGAATTTTCAGTTGGGGGCTCAGCTGGTTGATAGTCTCAAAATCAGGCCATTGTACTTAAGAGTCTTTTTTTTTTTTTTTTTTTTTTTTTTTTTTTTTTGGTCAGGCACTGATTAATTTCTGAGGCAGTGACAACTCCACCTCCATCTACAGAATGCACAAGGGACTCTTTTTGACAGTGAACAGCAGGTATCTGTTCCCATAAGGGACTCTCAGCTGATTCATCTACCACAGTCTCGTGACAGGCTTCTCCGTGATACTGTGCTTAAACATTCTGACAACATACTCCAGGGAATTAAGGTTAAGCGCACCCGGAGAACAGATTACTTTCCATGCATTCACTGAAGAGATTTCAGAGGACACAGGACGGCTGTAGAATCCATGAGTGCAGTAGGAGATGAAGCCGGCATTCTTAGGGACTGGAGTGTCTCAAACAGGTCAGGCACTAGGACCCCCGCCATATTCTGCAGCCTGAGATGGGGAGGTCCTTTTAGTCCGTTACACCCATGCATGTAATCAGTGATTGTTCCCATTGTAAACTCCAGATTCACCATCTGTATGCTCCAAAGGGCTGGGGGATTGTTAATACCCGGTCCCTGTGGGATTAATCTGCAATTTCACACTAAATGATTTTTAAGTATAATTTGTTACAATGGGACATTACCACTTCTAAAACAAACAGCCAGGGACTGATACTTTGCAATAAAGAGGAGGCTGCCCAGTGCTACATGCAAACAGTTCCCATGCTAACCAGTGCTACATGCAAATAGTTCCCGTGCTACTGTTTATGTTCACTTGGGAGACAAATGGGAAAAGATACAAACAGCCCAGTCTAGAACCTTGGGAACAGGCTGGTACTGAGGGACTCTTTGTTGTATGGGGAGCACCGTTAGACCAAGACAGGGCTCTAAGGCCCTGGAGAGAGCATTTTGAGTGGATCCTCAAACTCCATTTGAGGTTGTTCGGTGTTTGAGGGGGTGTCAAATTAGTCTGTGGTATTAAAAAGTTCTGACTGTTGTCAGGAAAAAGATACATTTCTTTTCATAAGACACACCCGTCTCTATTGTCCCAGCAGTTACAACCTTACCAGCAGCAGCAGCTCTCAACCTTCCTAAAGCTTGAGGCCCTTTAACACAGTTCCTCACCTTGCAGTGACCCCCCCCAAGCATAAAATTATTTCATTGTTACTTCATAACTGTAATTCTTCTACTGCTACGAATTGCTATGTAAATGTCTGATACGCAGAATATCAGATATTCAACCCCCAAAGGGGTCTGGATTCACGGGTTAGGAACAGCTAATTTCAGATCTCAGCAGAACGAGGCCAGCAGAGGGTGTGTTCAGGCGCTCTCTTTAATTCCCGCCTTCTATTTAAGTGGCCTGTGTGTACAAACACAGGCCTCAACTGTCTGTGGTGTGTTCAAATATTCACTGTCTGTCACAGATCAGGTGGCTGGCATGAAAGACACAGTCACCTGACAGTGTTGTAAAGTGGCTTACAGACAGTCCTCTCAAGTCCACACCTAAAAGTTACACCCACCTGATGAGGACATGCGCTCCCCCTGCAGGGAGGGGCTGGGAGCAGAGACTCTACCCTCCCCCCCTCCCCCCCACCCCCACACATACCTGCATCAGCAACAGCTGATCTGCCCAGACCTGAGCCAGGGTCATAAGAAAGAGGCCAAGGTTTTTCTGCCTGGCAAAAGCCACCTGTGCAGAGAGGCAGGAGGGAGGGGTGACATAGCACCTCTTCACCATGCCCAGACACTGTCAACTAGAAAGATGTGACATCCACAGAGATTCAACTCAGAACTCTCCCTCTCTCACAGATGGGCGCAAATGTACAGTTTTGTGGTCTCGAGAAGATCCAGGAAATGGATAGAGTACTTGGGACGTCACTGGCTGGAAAAAGACCTGGAGCATGGAGGGGGGAGGGGGAAGGGAGAAGGAGAGGGAGAGGGAGAAAGAGACTGAGCCAGGAGGGAGTAGATAGATATAAAGACGGAGAGACAGAGAGAGACAGAGACAGACAGAAAGACAGAGACAGAGAGAGAGAGAGAGAGAGAGAGAGAGAGAGAGAGAGAGAGCGAGCCAGGCCAGGAAGGGGGGGGGGTGGATAGATACACACATACACACAGAGAGAGAGAGAGAGAGAGAGAGAGAGAGAGAGAGAGAGAGAGAGAGAGAAAGAGAAAGAGAGAGCACCAGACTGCACTTAGGACTGGCAGGATGACCCAGTGAGTAACAGCACAGCAATGCCAAACCTGATGCTGTGAATTTGATTCCTAAGCCCCACATGGTGAAGAGAACAAAGTCCTACAAGTTGTCCTCCGACCTCAACATGGTGTGGGGGGGCATTTTGGGAGGGATACTGCATACACATAGATAAAACAAGTACAGTTGAAGCAATTTACAAGAGCTTTATTAGCACGACAGGCATTGGCACGTCGGCAGGAGCACACGTCTGCACACACACATTTGTATAAGAAAAATAGTAGTGCCCAACAAGAAGAACACATGCAAATACATGAGACGACCCAGGACTTAGGGGTTGGGCAACACATACAGAGTGGCAGGGCAAATGGTCACCTCTCTAATGGGGGCAGGGGCGGAACTATACCCAGTTCCAGCTAGAGACTGTGTCAAGACAGTGTGAGCCTCCTGGGACCAAGTTTTCAAATTCTCCAAGCAGAGCTGGAGACCCCAACTTGTGTTTTTAATGGTGGTATCTGATTTAAATTGTAGAAGAAAGAAGAAGAAGAAGAAGAAGAAGAAGAAGAAGAAGAAGAAGAAGAAGAAGAAGAAGAAGAAGAAGAAGAAGGAGGAGGAGGAGGAGGAGGAGGAGGAGGAGGAGGAGGAGGAGGAGGAGGAGGAGGAGGAGGAGGAGGAGGAGGAAGAAGAAGAAGAAGAGGAAGGAGGAGGAGGAGGAGGAGGAGGAGAAGAAGAAGAAGAAGAAGAAGAAGAAATAGAAGAAGAAGAAATAGAAGAAGAAATAGAAGAAGGTGGTTACAGTCCATTGCTCTGAGGAGACACAATAAGAGATACATTATTTTTAAGAAGAAAGAGAGAATAGAACATGAAAGAGACTTACATGCACCATACCCAGTGCATGAGTCTTGAGGAGAAAGCAGTCAGTAGAAAAAAAATCACACCATAAAGCATACACCATCTAAGTGAAACCAGTTACAGAATTCAGAGGCAAGACAATTGTCCCCACTACTGACGGTGAAATGCTATTTCCTGATGAGACCTGAGAGTGAGAACCCAGAGGGTATCGTAGCATGGAACCATGGTGACATCATCCTGAAGGAGCTTGCCCTCCTGATGGCAGAGCCGTGGCACACCTTCCCGGCTACTTCGGTGAAAATGCAAATTTTTTGGTTGAAAAAGTTGAGGTCCTTCTCAAAACAAACTTGTCGATTTGATGCCTTTATGTGGGTGGCCCACACCGCAGAACCACCCGGATACCTGGCCCTCACCATCGAGTGCCGCGAGGGCATCAGAGTTCTGCAAGCTGATGGCGGAAACTCTCTCAGTAAAGGTTGGGGAAGGAAGGCTAAACAGCCTAAGCCGCCCTGCTGGAGATGACAAGACATGCTACTCACGCCCCCAAAATGCTTCAAGCTAAGATTATGCCTCACAAACCCATCATACCTGTAGAGATTTGGAAGGTGCCTCAGAGGTTTACAGGGCCTAATGACTGCCACTTAACAGTCTCATAATGGAGATGTTCACTCAGTAATAGCCACCAAGAGGCGGCCAAGATGAAGCTGTTTTGAATGGAGACACCCTTACAGTTTCGATGTTATTTATTTCGCCCTGTTAAGGTTAAACCAAACAGGGTAACTGCTCGGCACTGATGTGTTTATAAAAAGATAGAGAGAGGGTGGATGTGTTCTGTCGAGGTGTGGGGGAAGTATGGGGGAAGGGGGTGCCTCACGGGCCTGTGCTGGGGCATCCCTTCCCCCTGAGGGACCAGCCACACCAACAGTGACAGTATAGTATAAAGAGTTCATTCAAGGCATGGGGAGAGGAGTTAAGAGGGTAGTAGGGGCAGAGAAAAGGAGAGGGGGGGGAAGGGGAGGGGGGGGGGAGGGAGAGGGAGGGAGGGAGGCCAGCCATGACCATGTGGAGAGAAAGGGGAAAAGGGAATGGGGAGAGAGTGGGGGACAGGAAGGCAAGAGCAGGAGCAAGAGAGAACAAGAGAAAGAGAGCGGAGGGGGCAAGCAGCCCCTTTTATAGTGAGTCAGGCACACCTGGCTGTTGCCAGGTAACTGGGGGGGGCGGAGCTTAGAATGCAAACCGCCACAACCAAGAATCTCTCTTCGCTGAATTTACAACTCAGAGTTCATCCCCAAAGCATTTACTCTGAACTCCTCTCTGTCTGTAGTGCAGGATCTGCTGCCAACTTGGTGCACGGACTTGGTGCTGACCTGCAGAGTCTGACCGGACCAGTTTCCAGCCTGTGAGTCCCTCGGCTGCTGTGCACCAGCTCAGACAGAGCCCAGAGTTTCCAGAAGCCTGAGCTTAGACTGCCTAGAAGAATCCTTGAAACGCTCAACTCAGTGATCTTTTTTTTTTTCTTTTTTCTTTTTTTTGGAGCTGGGGACCGAACCCAGGGCCTTGCGCGCTAGGCAAGTGCTCTACCGCTGAGCTAAATCCCCAACCCCTCAACTCAGTGATCTTAATACTCTTTTCGAGTTCCAAAATGACAAAAGCCCACTCACCCCCATTTTGTTCTTTAGATCCTAAATGGAAAAAAGAAAACCTCAAAAGAAATACATCCCAAAGGGAGTGGGGGGGATCACATAGGAATCCTTGGGCATGTTGCTGATAGGGACAAAGTCAATTGAGGTCATTCTAAACAGAGAAAGCAAACACGTTCCCGCGATTTGTCTGCCTCGTGGACCTTTCTGGACCCTATTCCCTAACAGGATTGATTTTATAAGTGACCTCTGCCTTCTTATGAGCTGTAAATAGGACAGCCACCGAGCTGGGTCCAGGTGGAAATGAGGGTTTCATAAAGACAGAAAAAAGGAACTGCAGTTGGCAACAGCAGGCCCTCTACACTATACCCACCAGGGGACTCTGCCACACAGCTCAGCCAAAGAAGCACAAGAGACAAGAGCCCTCCACATCTCCCCCAGAAGGAGCCCATTGCTTCACTACTTGGGAATTGTGTTCAGACCGTCTGCAGTGGTCTCCCTGGGCTACTGAACCTTAGGAAACCAGAATCAGAAACCACCGTCACCATCGAAGGGAAAACTGAATAGTGTGTTTCCACTGAGAAATGTCTCGTGTCACCTAAGTAGTTTTTGTGTCCAGCAGCTGACAAAGCCAGGAAAAATATACCCCGACTGGCGAATGCCACCCTGTGCAGTGCACGACATAGCCAGGGGCTGTGACCCTGGGCCGTTCTGGGTAATGAAAGATCTTAGTGATTCCGTTCACAGGTACGCCCTGCAGTTCAGTGGGGCTGAGCGGCTCCTGGGTGGGAAGGGAGAATCGGTCCTAATGCTGCAGATCACCCGTTCCCTGTCATTGCTGGGTCCTCCTCGCCAAAGGGTCAGAGCAGTTAGCAAGGGAGAAGCAAAGAGAACTGCTCACGACCTGTAATGAAATCGAACTTCTCAAGTAAAGAAAACCCGCTGTGGCCTAGCCAGTCAGTTGGGTTTTGTCGGATTTTCAGTGAGAACGCTGTTCAAAGACGCTTCTCAGGGATAAATGAAATGTCCCCAGCTCCTGTAGACCTCACAGTCAGAGCAAGGACAAATACTTTCTCCCAACCACAGGTACCCCAGGTCTACTGAGAACTGACCATCAACCCTCCCTCCCCAGTTAGGACAAACAAAAGCCACCCACCGTGTCCCTAGGGAGAAGGCTGCTAACTGGCTTTTCTTAGGCCTCATGGAGCTCTCGCACAGGAAAAAACCGGGCCCTGTCTGAGGCTTGGGGTCCCCTCTCCACACTGGACGCTGTGGGAACAAGGGAACTGAGTCCTTTGTGAAGAGAAGCAGGCTAGGGCTGGTTCCCTGTGACTCAAAGGGTCTCATCAGAACAGGTGTCTCGCCTGTACAGCTGGCCCCTATGCTTGCTAAAGAACAACGGCACCGGCTCATCTCCGCCAAGGTTCCGATGTCACCAGGTGACTGAACGCAGAGGTATGGCGCACATGTGGGAATGCCAATCTAATAGAAAGGCTTCTGAGTCATCCAGCAGTGGTGTCTGGGCGTCATTATTTTTTACTAACTGAACCTCAGGCAAAGAACCCAAAATATCCACTCTTTAAAGTAACAGTCTCTAGCCAAAACCCAGAGAAGCCAGAGTTTTCGAAGGTAGTATAGTCTGTCTCTCTGTGTCTGTGTCTCTGTATCTCTGTGTCTCTGTCTTTGTCTCTGTCTCTCTCTGTCTCTCTGTCTGTCTCTGTCTGTCTCTCTCTGTCTCTGTCTCTCTCTGTCTGTCTGTCTCTCTCTCTCTCTCTCTCTCACACACACACACACACACACACACACACACACACACACCTCCCCCACCTCTCTACCCCTGGCTTTCCTTTCTATAGCATTTTACAGGCTTCATTTTTAATGACCACACCAGCCTTTGGAACACAGAACTCCACACCCCTCACTGCCCCAAGCCCTAAACGCAGGAGTCATCTCCAATCTTAATGTCAAGTAGTGTTATTTCAAAGGGAAGTTGAAACACCCACAAACGCTTTGGAGAACCCAACAGGGTTAGTCCTGGGTCACCCAGGGACGTTCAAAGTAACACCGTGTGAACTATTTCATCCACCTCTGTAACCAGCCCAAGTCCAGGTTTCAAACATACGTCAGTCGGAGAGAAGTTCCCCAACCACACAGTCCGGAACCTCTATAATCTACGTTTCTCCCGACTGAACTCAAGCCCAAGGCGATGGGTTTATGTATTTACTCAGCAGAGGAGGAGGAAGTGAGGGTGCCCAGGTACCTCAAGGAAGCCCTGGCCGGGCGCTAAGATCATAGCCACCCGGGAGTGTGGCACGGGTGGTGGTGGGGGACTGAGAACCTGGCACCCAGCCCTAGAAGCCCAGATTCTGCCTGAAGTTAAAGGTTCCAGGGTCACAGTGAGGAATATCTAGTGTGGGACACAGCAGGGGTTGACTGGGCAGGGGCAGGCAGGGTGCGGCTGCCCGGAGGGCATCAGGACCTCCAGAGCCCATGCGAAGCCGGGAAGGAGGAGAAACCCGGGAGGAGGAGGAATGGGCTGGAGGGCACGGGGCCAGGGGCATCCAAAGTGGAGAGGGCCCTGCAGCCTTTGACCACTGGAGCGAGCTGCAGAGCGAGGTGTGGAGTTACAGAGTCCTATCCTGGGCGGCCGGCGCTGCGCGCCACCTTTCCCGCGGCGAGAGCGGGGGCGGAGCCGGGAGCAACGCGGGAGCCGGGGCGGGTCACTGTCCCCAACGGCCTGCAGCATCCAGGGCGGCAGGCCCCTGCCGCAGCCGCGCTCCCCTCGGCGCTCCCGGACCCTGGCGTGGGCCCCCTGCGTGGCGCGGGCTCAACTTTCTCGGAGCCACAGGTGGCCCCGGAGCATTCCCGGTGTGTGTGTAGGGTGGGGGTGGGGGGATTGGTTCAGTGCGTGTGTCTCTCGCTCCTCCGCCCCCAGGTCCCCTGCAGCATCTACATCTGAGCCCTGCCCATCATCCTGCTCACCCGCTCGCAAAGTTGAAAAAGGGGTGTCTCTCCCACCGTGACCGCCCCACCCTAGGGCCGAGAGCCCCGGGGCGCACGAGGCTGAGTTGCTGGGGCCCGCCCGCTGAAATCTCCTTGACCCTGCCCTGTAACTGACCCTTAGGGAAAAGGAGGGGAAAGGACCCCCCAACAACCCGGCACGCCTACTGCGCATGCTCAGAGTTGGACAGCTCCAGAGAGGGAAATTTAAAAACGGTTCGAGCTGCGACGGGCGGCCAAATTGCAGACAGCAAGGGGCGAGCGCAAGGGAGTACCCCTGCCGCAGCGCCGCCCGCCCCTCGCCAACCCAGGACCCGCTCCAGGTACCACGGTGCAGCCCGGGCTGCACGCCCCGTCCACCCGCAGGGGCCCCACCGGGGCTGGAGGCTTCCCACACCTGCTTCAAGCTTGCCTTGGAAGATGTAGGGGCGCCCGGGAGTCTTATTTAATGCCGTGTTTGTGGGTGGCCGGGTGGGGGGGGTGCAGTGCATGAACTGGTTTCCCAGCATCCGTGTGGGGTCTCCCCGGATTCATCAAACCCTACTTTGATGATCTCTTCATTTTCATAGCTGAATAGTGGTGGGGAATGGGCTTGGAAACGAATGGAGTTCTTTAGATTGCTATTTTGCCAGGATTTCCCAAAGCTTGACGTTTCAGTGTAGGGGCTCCCCCTCCCCCCTTCCCCTTGAATCCGAAAGGACTTGGAATTTCCCTCACTCTCCTTGCTCTCAAACCCTGCAGGATTTTCCTGGGATTGTGACCCTTTGTGGGTTGCTTATGAACTGTGGGAAACTGAGGGTCTCTGCCCTGCCTACATCAGTGCTGATGGGAACTTTTTTTTTCTTCCCTAAGGAAATGATAGAAAGTGACACCCGGTCCAAAATGTCAGGAATGATCAGAAGCTCCGGGCACAGCCACCACCGCTCTCCACAGGAATACAGGTGAGGACCGGGCTGCGTGCGGAGTCCAAGATTCTGGTGTTGGAGAGCTAGAGACAGTGTGTGTTTCAGAGTGGCTCTCAGCAGTTGTGTGTCCCCTCTAAGGGAGTGTCTCTCCTGGGTTACAGAATGTGGGCAGCCTGGTGACCTCAACAGCTGTTGCTCCCCATCCAGTGACTCCAGCAGGGGCTCTAGGAAATGCCCCCCTCACCTAAGCACTCTGGATGTTGGGAGGTCGTAGGTCACAACTGTGAGTTCTTAGCCAGGCTGTGTGACTTTTAGCAAGTCCTTTGCCTGCTCTGGACCTGGTTTTCTCATCCTATAAATAAATGATGCCTGGAATTAGATGACCTCAGGGTCTCTTTTGGGTTCTAAAGGCTGACAAGCCTCAAAGCGAAGCCTAAGTAGACCGGTTCTCGCAACAGGATCAAAGTTTAGGGGGACATGGGGGAGCCTTATGGGCCTTCCCTCTTTGTGGAAAGCCATTAGGGAGTTCAGCCAAAAACCTTCTTTACAGGTGGGAGAACTGAAGCCCAGAGCAGAGCTCAGTGACACAGTCACAGGGAGGGGGGAGGGAGGGAGGGAGAGAGGGAGGGAAGGAGGGAGGAAAGGGGGAGAAGGAAAGTCTCAGGGTCCCCCGCTAGCCTCTCTTCCTTGAGATGGTGTGGCCTGACCTGATTCCCAGAGCCCTAAAGCCAGCACCATGTCTTGGTTGAGTAATGGGGCCACTTGGGGGCTGCCCCAGGAAGGCCAGGCTGTCACCTCAGATCAGCCCTGTTTACCCAGGGGCTGTCTGGCTCAGGAGGCCCACTGCAGCCACAGCAGTGCCTGCCGAGGCCACAGGCAGCCTCCAATTAGAAGAAGGCTGTCTCTGGACATAAAGGAGGCCAAGGATTCAAGCAGCTGGGCTTATCTTATTGGTGTGTGTGTGTGTGTGTGTGTGTGTGTGTGTGTGTGTGTGTGTGTGTGTGCAGCACCTGTCCCAGGGGCAAATCAGTTCCTGTACCCATCATTCTATCATTCCTGGCCTCTGCTGAGCCCATCACTCAGGTGTGGAAATTGAGGCCAGTCTTGCCCAACCTAGGACCTCTGGGCTTCCTTCTTGCTCTACTCGAAGGCTGTGTGAGCATCTTCAGCTTGGGTAAACCTGGCTTCTCTGGCTGTGTGGCACTTCTTAAACCTCAGTTTCTTTATCTGTAAAATGGAGCTAAAGGGCCCCAGGGGTTTGGGGTTGCTATGGCAACCGAGCAGCCATGCCTAGCTCAGTCATTTGCCTGTTGTGTGATTTCCAAACGACCCTGAAGTTAACAGGTACCCAGCAGGCCTGACACACTCCCAGGGCAGCTCTACGGTTGTCAGTGAGACGGCTCAGTGGGTAAAAGCACTTGTGGTGCAAGCCTGGTGAACCGAGTTCGATCCCTGGAAGCCATGCAAAAGGCGGTAGGAGGGAAGTGACTCTCCAAGTTGCCCTCTGACCTCTACACATGTGCCATGATAGGACTGCCCCCGCCCCCCAGTGATAAACATCTTTTTTAAAAAAAATTACAAACAGGCACAATTAGGGGGCCATGAGCATTCATGGCAAAGTTGGCAGAGCGCAGGTGGCTTAACTAGTTTTGTTAATGCCGCTTACAATTCAGTCATGTTGGAATGTGTGGGAGTCAGAACCCCAGAGAGCCTTCGGGGAGGGTGGGGTGGAATCCTCTTCAAACCCAGAAGCCCACCTGTCTGCCACCCAATGGAGGCTCCCATGAGGCTGGGCTACATGTCCAGGCCAGAGCAAACCAGAAACTGTCTGCAGCGCTGTCCTGCTCTAAGACCAGGGAAGGCAGACAGAGAGCACCCTTGTTGGGGGTGGCAGGTGTATCCTGATCACTGACCAGCTAGTGATTGGATTAACAGGCCCCAGGCTATCAGTACTGGATCTGGAGGTGCCAGGACGCGTAGTAATCCATTTCCTGGGTCCATCCAGACACAGCAGAAAACCTTAACCTTCCCTGCGACTGCTGGGAGCCCTTTGCCTCAGACTGCCACCTCTTAGGATACAAATGGTGACTTTCAGGGTAAGTGGTGACCAGCTGCCCCCACGCCATCCCTAGAGGGCGGCATTCCTGGTAAGGGAATGAATTCAGAGATTAGCCAGGGTCAACTCTTTGAGTCCTCAAACCTGAAGTAGCCACACACCCAGAGATCATCGTGCCTCTAGTCTCACCCCTCCCCCGCCGGTAAAGAACGCATTACCTCACCACTGCGTGACCCCCCCCCTCCCAGACAAGTTATTGCCCTCTCTGATCCTCTCTGAGAAATGAAATCTCTGAAAACCAATCAACAGGCTGCTGTGAGGGTCTTGTGCTTGCAGCCAGCCCGGGACAGCACTTGCTCCTGGAAGGGAAATTTTGCAATTACTCCGCCAGAGTCTTTACTTTCGACAATCCCATTTTTCTCCCAGAATAATAGCCCAGGAGAGGTTTATGGCTTCTCATTTGCGCTCCTGTGTCTCCAGGGACTGCTCCAAGGATTGAATCCAGTAGACTGCGAGTCCAGCCACCGCTGGGGCCCCCCATACAGGCCACAAGCAGCTGCCCCGTGCTCTGTCCCCCTGGGGCTAGTTTAGCCGTTAGTTAGTTAACTTTCAATGCCCACGTCCCAGGAGGGCGTTGCTGGCTGCAGCCAACCGCCCAGTTCTGGGGCAGCTGTCAGGGGTCAGTGGCAGAGGCCCAGACAGGGAGCAGTCACCACTCTGTCTTCCAGGGCCAGCCACCAATGTCTGCAGCTCTCTCCCCAGTAGCCTTGAGGTTCAACCACTTTAAATGGGTTTATTCTTAGCTCAGAGGGTGGGAGGAAAGTCCTCTCCCAGAATGTTAAGGAATAGTTCTTAAGTACCTGCTGGGTACTGGGTGCTAGGTGCTTCCTGTTGGGTACTAGGTGCTAGGTGCTTTCTCAGTCCCAGCAAGTACTATACTTATAGGGATGACCCTGGCTTCATCTCCATCTGCAGACAAGGAGTCTGAAGCTAGGGACCTTGATTGACCTGGGGACCTCACTTGCCCTAGGGACCTTGATTGCCCTGGGGACCTTGCTTGCCCACAGGCTTAGATGTGGGGAGAGGCAGGAAAACAAAAATTTCTGAGCAGCGGCCTCAACTTTGGGAACTTAGTTCCGAGAGGTCAGACCCAGCACCTTTCTTCCAGAGAGGGAGCTGAGCAAGGAAGGCATGTTGGCGTGTTCTCAGGCCCACAATGCTCTTTGGTGTCTCACGGAGAGTCCTTGCCCTGATCATTGAAAACACACACACACACACACACACACACACACACACACACACACACACACACACAGTTCCAAGTCAGCTACTGTTCTAGATGGTCGCAACACTCCCCTCTTCCCACAATTACATCATTCCATGGTATACCCACTCTGTCTTGCAGGGAATTTCAGGCTAAGGAGCATTTAATTTTCTTTTCCTCCCGTGAACCATTCTGAAAGGTATCACAAAGGACATGTTAGCTGGGTAAACACGGCCCTCAGAGGCTTAATCCTGGAGACAAGAACGGTTTGTGGAATTGTAACAGTTTCTCACCGACCACAGCTCAGGAGGGTGGGGCATCTCCTTGTCCTCAAGTTGGGGGTGGCTCAGAGTCCCTCCCTCCAGCGTTGGCTGGCACACCCTTCTGGGGCTCAGCCAAGGGAGGAACAGAAGACACAGTGTGGCGTTAAAAACGAGGCTGGAGCACACAGTGTCCGTGTGCCTGTTGTGTCCCTGTGCCCTCCCTTCCTAGCCTCACGTCTGCCCTGTGGTGAGAATGGTGATTCCGTTTTCTTCATGAGGGGAAACTGAGGCACAGAGAGGGGGAGCCGACTTGCTGAAGTCACGCAGCTACCAAGAAGTGGGGGTGAGATTTGAGCTCAAACAGGATGTGCCTTCTCCTGGATGACAGCTGTGCCAGTTCTGCCCACCACGGGCTTCCGACTCAGCCATGTGGACAGGGATCCTTACAGAAACTGTAGCCATGCAGGCATAGGCTCACCCTCGCTGGGTGCCCACTGGGCTCTTCAGCACATGCGTGATCAGCAGGGACATGGAACAAAGACGCGGCGTCCGGTCCACCTCGGTGCACAAATGTTTGTCACGTGAAGGAAGGGCAGCTTGGGCTGGCTACCTTCGTGTGTCTTGTCATCTAGGCGTTTAGCGACTAGAAGGGGGTAGGCGCTCCTGGCAGTCTGCAGATTCCCCTCGTCTGTTCAAGCTTGACTAATTACAGTACCAGTGTTAGGGGCAGGACAGAGTTCAGAGACACTGAGACAGTTTAGGGAGGCTTCCTGGGGGAAGCTGGGTTGGAAGTAGAGACCGAGGACGGTGTTCTGACAGCAGCTTGTCATGAGCAGGCACACAAGAGATGTCTACGGGGTGTTGAACCCACAGCCTTCTTGGGTCCCTCATTCAGTAGAGCCCCATCCCCGGCAGCCAGGACAGCCAGTTCAGACTTCCCAAAGTGTCCCTTCGCTGAGACTGTGTCTCCACGGGGACCCCAGCAACACAGATCCTTTTTAAACAGTGACGCGATGAGTTTGCACCCTTCCGGAGACATCCGGGATTGTTTCAGTCGAGTAGGCAGAGTGGCCAAGAGAGAAGCTTCAGGGCAAGGGCCTCTCCTTCAGCTCAGCCCCACAGCCTACCATGCTGTGCTCCTGAGGGCTACATGCCTACCTGTGAGCTGGGGTGAGGGATGACCTCCTCCTAGCTGCCAGGAGGCTTGGGAAATGTTGACGGGAAGAGCCACTGGTTACGTGGCTTTCCTCCTTGGCCAGCCAGGGTCCACTAGGAAGCCTGCTTAGACGTAGGAAAAGTCAGCTTGCCTGTCTGGGGTGATAGGTGGTGTTGGCATGGATCCCCCTCAGGGCTGGACACTGTGGCCTGATTAGCGCTGAGTCCGTACCCCTCAGAGAGTGAATCAGTCCCATGAGCACCCTCAGCTGCAGGAAGTGCCTCTCTCCTCTTCCGTCTGATCCTCACCAGGCCTGAGAGACAGGGTGTGGCATGCAGGAGCGCTCCCATTTTACAGTCGAGTAAGCTAAGGCACAGAGAGGTAGACGCTCACAGACAAGTCTCACTGATGCTGAGAGTCTGGGTGTGTGGGGTTCGAGCCAGGCCTGACCCCACCTTCCCTAAGTGAGAGGGGTCTGGGTGGCGTGGGGGTCAGTAAGGCACAGTGTGCCTGGCGCTGTGTGAACGGGGAGATGTGCTATTTGGGGGGCTCACTGCAAAGTCAGAAATAGGGGTGCTCTGGGAGCCATCTCAGTGATGATGACTCCTGGGAATGACAATTCCCCGAGGGTCTGAGAAGGATACACTGTTAGGGGTCACCCCAGGAACCCCTGAACCTGTACTTTAATCTGCCTGCACAGCTAGCCCTGTATTCTTAGGCTAGCCCTCTGTCTGCCCAAGCTAGTCCCCTGTTTGCTGAGGCTAGCCCCATGCTTGCTCAGGCTAGCCCCTTTGTATGCTGAGGCTATCCCCATGCCCATTCAGACTCTCTGAGCAAGGTGAGCTGTAGTCACAGAGATCACCTGAGTTTTCTACCTCTGCCTGGCCCTAAGAGAGTAGGGGTTGCACATCTGGAAAGTAGGGTGCCTGCTGTGTACAGAGGCCTGCACTGGGCTCTGTGGCTCTTCCTGCAGAGGAGACAAAGTCGCTCGCTTCAGTAGTGGGAGCTCCTGGGGCCATTTGCACCCTGTAGGAGGTTCAGTTCCTGTCTTATACTTGTCCCTCCTCCTGACCCTCAGGGTCCCCAGAATCCTGGGCAGTACCTGCTGGGGACACTAGCAGGGCTCAAGAGAACAGAGGCTTGTAGACAACGATAGGCTGGACTATCGGGGATTGGAGAAATGGGTGCCTGACAGGGAGAGGCCGGCTGCTCGGAGAGGAAAAGGCAAGGCATACACCAGGAGCAAAGAGGAGGCTCAGGGGCCCCAAGAAACCACAGTTGAGGTCCCTGGAGACCATGGCAGTGATATCCACCCATGGTGTCCCTGAAGTGTTAGGACCCATCACCCGTGGCTCCTGGGTCACCCACCACCCAGTCAGCCAGAGGGTGACCCACTCCCCAGTGCACGGTGCGTGGAGTCACGTGAGCGTCACAGAGCATCAACTGCAGGAAGCCTGCAGAGTGACGGGCTCGGGGACAGTCAGGTGAGGGATCATGAGTATGTGCTGGGTCTGCGGGCTGTAGAAGAGAGAAAGGTCGCTCTGCCTCGAAGGCCAGTTATCCCCATTATGCAGATGTGGAAACCGAGGCTTAGAAAGGTTCAGAATCCTGTGGCATCATCCAGCAGGAAGGATGAGGCCAGGACTTCATCACAGAGCCACCGTGACAGTCACCATGACAGAGATGAGACTCGGATGGGGAGACGCAGAATGGGGTGGGGTAGGGGTGCAGAACAGGGGGTGCAGAACGGGGGGAGGGATGCAGAATGGGGGGGAGGTGTGCAAAATGGAGGGAGGTGTGGTGCGAGTGGGAAGAGCTGGTTGCAGGCGTGTGGACATCAGTGGGTGGGGGATGTGGTGAACCCAGGGTTTCTCCTCACCGAGGAACAGAAGGACAGACAGTGAGTGGGACAGGCTGACTTTCACTGCCTTTGCATGTGTCCCACAGAGGAGAAAGTTACTGTGAGCAATGCTATAGGCGCTTGTTCACTGTCTGTCTGTCTGTCTGTCCCTCTCATGATGGCAGGAGAGATCTCAAAGCACCTCTCCTCCACCCTAGAAACCATCTCCGAGGGTTTTTGAGGTGTCTTCACCTATAATCTCATTTGCACCCATTTTACAGACTGGAAAACCAAGGTTGGGGATTAAGTGTTGTTCTGGGGACCGGTGACAGGAAGTCGGGGTAGTTCCTGAAACCAGGAGTCTTCCCTGTAGCAATGTCTTGGACCCTGAGTTTACATTCTACAAGGCACTGGGAGGAAGTGGGGCTGTGTGTGGGCCTTCTAGACAGGGAGATGCACGAGTTGGTGAGCCTCTGCATCTGTGCAGGGGAGTGCCTTGGTGTGCTCCTGGACAGGACAGTAAGGACAGTCCATACTCTCTTGTCCTTCTGTGCCTTAGTCCCCAGTCCCTGTATGGAAACAGGAGGAGGGAACAGGCTCCATCACAGGAGCACAGCGGGGTTGACCGGGCCGAGCAGGGCTGGCACACTGAGACAGGCATTCCTCTGGCATGGCTGAGGCAGGAAGATCACAGACCTCTGACGTGACAGCAAACCCCAAGAACAGAGAACAGGCCCAGCCCCCACTAAAAGGTGCTTGTACACGGTCTCACTCGATGCTCGCAGAGGCTCAGGGGACGGGGGCTCAAGGTCTGAAGGGACTTGCTTAAGGTCACATACTCAGGGTCCCAAGGACCTGTCAACCAGCTTGGGGGCAGTTCCAAGAGTGGATCCAGAACCCAAATGGGACTGTTTGGCACTGTAACTCTCTCTCCAGACTCTGCTCCTACAAACTGGTTGAAAACTCTGGACTGGGGTCAGTGTTGTCACCGCAAGTGTGGCAGAGACCAGGCTGGAGCCCCTTCCAGCCCTGCAAGGGGCTTTTACTGTACTAGCCTCAGTTTTCCCATCTGTAAAGTGAGATGTTCTGCTGTCTGTGGCCCTCCTGCTGCTCCCAGACAAGGATTTCAGGGAACCACAGAGCAATGCTAGCATGGCCGGATCCAATGAGTTTTGCTTGAGTCTCTCTTGTGGTCGCTGACCCGGGTTGGGTCTGTTTCAACCAGCCATGTCGTTGGCAGTGAAGGCTGTGCTGGTGGCACACAGGGCCTGGGTCCTTGGTGAGCCCCAATGGGGGTAAGGGTAGAATGGTAGGCTGGAGAGGAGAGGAGCAGTGGGGAGCACTCGATACAGAGGATCATGGGAGGATGGTGGAGCTGGAGCCCAGATGACCTGATGCCCACTAGGGGAGACAGGAGCCCTAATGACCCTGCCCCTTCCTGGTTAAGACCAGAACCCCAATGTGACTGTCACCCTGAGAGGAGGACAGCAATGGTGGAAGAACTGAATTTGGTGGTGCTGAGCGGGTGGCGGCTGCTGGAGGCACAGAAGGGACTGAGGGATGCTGGGAAAAGTGTAGCCACCATCAGGACAGGACAGCACAGCACCAACCCCACCCCGCCACCTATGAAGCGCCTTTAAGAGTCATCTCTGGCAGTCCTCACTCTCTAGGAAGCAGGTCAGGACCTAGGGACGGCTCAGGGATTCAGTTTCTCCATCTGTAGCATGGGTACAGCACGCCCCTCAGGGCCTGACTTTAATTAAGGATAAATGGAAGTGGCTGGTGGCTGTGGTCGGGCTGTGTGCCTGTCGGCTCTGAGCCTGGCTGCCCTAATATCGACTGGGCTTAACGGCCGGCCTCCGCTCAAGGAATGGCCACAGCGGATTTGCTGGGAACGAGATGCTGTTCGGCGTTTCACAGACCTGATCCTCACAGCGACCCCATGTTGTCTGTGATTTACAGCCGAAAAAGTCAAGCGAGGCTCAGCGAGGTTAAGGGGGTGACTTAACGGGAAACCAGGATTAAAGTCACCAGCTTGAGCCCTCGTGCCTCTCTGCCTCTGCGTGAACCGTTTCCTGGATTTGCCTCTGTCAGGTTCTGGTCCACGTTGGTGTCCTGGAACCTCGCAGAGATCCCACCTTGTGGAACTCAGCAGCAGGGTAAACCCCTCTTCTGAAGCCAGGCAGCGAGGGCATTGGGGAAGGAACGGGGCTCTCACCAGCATCCCTGGGAGGTCGGCTGGCTGTGGGGTGAGGCCAAGAGAGTGGGGTCGGCCCCTCCCCTTTATACCATAGTCTCTGGGGGCCTAGGGGACAGATGGTGTGGCTCAGGCCAGGACTGTCACTCAGATGGATGAGTTGTAAGCAGGCCGAAGGGGTGGCCGCTAGGAAACACAGAAAGATGGCGTTGAGACTTAGAACAATGGGGTCCACGTGCCGCAGGGGCAACAGTCGTCTGTGGCACAATGGGCCACCGGGGAACAGCAGCCTGGCCAACTGTTGTTGCCACTGACAAGGACCAGCCAGTTTTCAATGACTTCCAGGCCCTGTTTTCCTACGAGGCAACCAATGGCTGAGATAGCTCATAGTCACCTGATTCCGGCTTCGAGAGCCCAGACCAGTGATGACTGAGCTGAAGTGGACATGGTGACAGAAACTGTGGCTCTAAGGACAGACAGCAGAGATGGGAGGAGAGAGACCGTGAGCTTGGAGGTGCCAGGTGCAGGAATGGCAGGCCACGTGGGAAACCCCACAGACGCAGGAGAGACCTAGAGGCCAGGGTTCTAGAGCACAAAGCCCTCCCCTGACTCCTCTCCGGGACCCTGTCACACACTGGTTTGAGCTCAAGAGTGTGGATGTAGGCTGTGACCAATTGGCCCTGGAGCAGACAGCCCTTGGTTTGGGAGAGACGGTGCTGGGTTAGGGTATGAGCATCCCAGACATGAGGTACTACCAAAAAGCTATTGGCCACATAGCACATGGGACTTCAGGGATACCAGAGTCATCTTCCTTGCCTGGAAATCTATGCATGTACTTGACACGTGTGTCTGTTAGCCTGCTGGTCAGGTTCCAGGGACAGCCTGGGTCATGAGGAAGAGCCCTGGAGGCCGTGCCACCTGCTCCTGGGCCCCCACTTCCTGTGCTACATGACCTTGACCGAGTGACTCATGTGTGGTAAGCCTCAGTTTACCCCATGTGAAAGGGAACACACTCTACATATTCCTTATCCAAAAGAAGTGTTTTGAATTTCAGTGTGGAGGTTTGGGGGAGCGTCTGGGTATACACAGCGAGCTGTGTCTGGGGAGGGACCAGAGACTACGGGTGTCTCGTGTGTCACACACCACATCGCGAAGGGATTTACGTATACTAGCATTTACAGCAACCCCTCAAATGATCCACGGTGTGGGGTTTTTCCACTGTGGCATCATGCATGCTCGGTAACGTCTGGATTTTGAGGTTTTGGGTATTCGCAACAGGTTCCTGCCTCCCGCGGGTGATGACGACCTCCCTGGGGACCTTCAGTCACTGTCATGGCTCACAGCCGTGGACGTGCCTCGACTGCAGCAGATGGCAAGTGGGAGGATAGACCTGGGCAGCCCCGGAGTGCCACATCCACACCCAGGTAGGTTCAAAGGGGGAGGAGGTGACCCTGGCCCTGCCACCAACCTGCTGAGTGGCCCTAGAGAGGTCCTTCTGTCTCTCTGGTCTGTCTGTCTACACCTGTAAAGCGGGAGGATAGTGATATGTCAAGTCCCAGGGAAGAAGACACCCTGGGATTTCTCAAACACCTCACACCATTAGCAAACTCGTGGTGGGTCAAATGCTAGCTGAGGTCTGTCCTTGCATGCACTAAGAGTGGGGTTTAGATTTTCCTGAAGACAGGAGGTCAGGTGTCTGGCAAGGCCTGAAGCCTTTGCCGTCTGACCCTTTAGAAAAACAAGTGTGCTGACCTCTCTTCTAGAAGGTTCTGAGAGAACTCTGGACTCTGTAGGTGCTCCGTAAATGGACAGGGAGCTATAATCAAAGCAAGGGGACTGAAGACAGCATTGACAGAAAATGGTGGCCGAGATGCCACTGCTACACAAGACCAGGACAGAGGTGGACAGCAGCGTCTGGCAGGATGGCTCTAGGGCAGGTCATTCTTGAGCAATGTCCACAGCGCTCGACTTATGTCTTCTGTGAAGGACCAGGGTCTTTGAGACAGGGTCTCTCTAAATGTCACAGGCTGGCTTTGAATTCCAGATCCTCCTGCCTTGGCCTCCCGAGTGCTGGAATTACAGGTGTGCTCTGACAGTGCTCTTGCTGGGAAAAGATATTTTTTGACTTTTTAGTTCATAAAGTCTAGATCCAAACTATGCAGTACTGATATTTACAGTGGAAAAACCAGCCACAGACTATAGGTAAACAAACAAATGCGGCTGTGTGCTAATAAAACTTTATTGACAAATTAGGGTGTGGGCCAGGTTTGGCCTGCTGATAAGTTTTCGAACTGTAATCCAGAGCCCGGGAAGACAGCTGTGCAGCATTTGGGGCGTGCCTGTGCCTCTGATCAGTTTCCTTATCTACAGGAAAAGTGAATCGACCTCTTCTTTTTTTTTTTTTTTTTTTTTTGGTTTTTTTTTTCGGGGCTGGGGGCCAAACCCAGGGCCTTGTGCTTCCTAGGCAAACGCTCTACCACTGAGCTAAATCCCCAACCCGAATCGACCTCTTCTTACAGGGTGCTGCAGGTGGTTCATTTGGGAGACATCTTAAGGCAGTTGGAGTTTGCTACGTGATAAAACAAGGCAGGGCCTAGCAGCATATTGCAGGTCACTTTTACTTGATTAGGGATGGTGCAGTGAGAATCTGTGATGGATTAGTGATGTCTGTCACAGGCACGGCACAGGAAGCAGATGTACATATGCTATTCTTGGATTAATCTTTGGCAGACTACCAGAGCTTCTGGGAGGAAGAGGAGGACAAAGCACTTGTATATGTTAATCTAGAGGCCCCAGGGGGCCAGGAATCTTTTGAGGAGATGAACTTTAAATTGGCGTTTTTTTTAGCTCCTAAAGGACAGGAACCAAACTAATCTGTCATCACCATCAAGAATCATGTGCTAAGCATTCGGTAGGCAGTACACCATTTAACCATCACAACTTCGTAAATAGGTAAGGGGTAGCTAGAAATGGGGACACTGAGACTGGTCAGGTCACACAGGTTATAGATCCCCCATTATTAACCACCACATTCCAGAAAAGTGATTCGGAAGCACTTCCTGTATGTCTGGTTCTGGGGTAGACAGTGGCCCCCATGTTCCCGTGATGTGTGATGTACCTCTCCCACTGTGGCCACCTCTTCCAGCAGAACAGCTTCTCTGTGCCTCCCTCCTACAGGTGCCATGGCTGGGGTGGCAGACCTGCATGTGGGTGCAGCCCCACGTCCCATGCTCCGTAGCCAGACCGCGATGGTCCCCAGAGGCATGCTGGGCTTGAGCCCCATAGGCAGCTACAGAGCCAGCGTAAGTGCCACTACATGGCTGGGAAAGAGGAGAGTGTCTGTCCGTCCCTGACCTTCTGTCTCCCTCTCTCCAGGCCGAGCAGATGAACCAGTTCCCCGTAGGAGGGCAGTCATCATCGGGCCTGCAGGAAATGCCACAGCTGTACTCTCCAGCTACCCAAATCCAGTTCCCTCTGCCTTCCGGGTCCCAGCAGGTACCGTAGGTCGGAGACAGACTATTCTGGAATCACCCCATGTACTGTTCAACTCCTGGGGGATCAGACACCCTCCTTACCCACCTACCCTTTCACATCACTCAAGTCTTGCTGGGGAGACAGGAGCGATCTCCTTGCAGTTGGAAACTGGGCTGGGGTTCGTGACTGACACCTGCCTGTCTCACAACCCTCTTCTCTCCGTGAAGTGTCCTCCCAGCAGCCTCTATGGCTCTCCATTCGCAGCCCGGCCTCCCTACCCGCAGGCCCACATGACTGTGCATTCACCTCAAGAGGCACACCCCAAACACTACCCCAAGCCCATCTACTCCTACAGGTGAGACCCCACCGTCCAGAAGGAAGCAACAGGGGCTGCCTTCAGGGATCTCAGACAGACAGGAAAGGGTGACCTGAGGCCTAAGGGAACCCCCAGGTGGGACCCACTCCTGGGAGGGACTGGCAACCCTGTATCAGATACTGATTCTCCGTGGTCATAGACCATATGGCTTGGTCTCCCCGAGCCTGTTTCTTCAGATTAAAGTTGGTTGTAAAAATGGCAGTGTATATCTCGGGGCTTTGGGGAGGGAGCATCTTGGATGAGGTCTAAAAGCCTGGGGGAATGGGTCAGGGGTCAGAAGGCAAGCAGGGTCTCTCCCTCACTGCTGTGGCTGAGCTGAGAGAAGGGTGGAGGAGGGGTAGGCATGGGGGGTGGGGGATGGTGCTAACAAGGAGCTGGCCCTGGGAATGAGGAAGGACTAGTACCAAGCAGGACAGAACTCATGGCAAGAGGGGACCTTAGGCTGTCACCTGAGGCCTGTTTCCGTCCCCATCTCTGGCCCCAGCTGTCTGATCGCCATGGCTTTGAAGAGTAGCAAGACAGGCAGCCTGCCCGTCAGTGAGATCTACAGCTTCATGAAGGAGCACTTCCCCTACTTCAAGGTGAGGGCTCTGACCCAGGGTAGGGTGCTGGAGCCACCCTGACTCTCCCTGGCTTCCTCTGCGCTATATGGAGCCACGCTCTTTTTTTTTTTTTTAATATTTATTTATTTATTTTTCATGTATGTGAGTACACTGTAGCTGTCTTCAGACACACCAGAAGAGGGCATCAGATCTCATTACAGATGGTTGTGAGCCACCATATGGTTGCTGGGATTTGAACTCAGGACCTCTGGGAGAGCAGTCAGTGCTCTTAACCACTGAGCCATCTCTCCAGCTCTGGAGCCACGCTCTTAGCCTCACGGTGTTATCATGCCCGATGGGGAGGTCAGGTGCAAACACACCTGGAGAGGTGCAATGTGTGTGAACAGAACGGGGCAATAGGCTGGGCTCGGATAAAGGGAGCAGAGCGCCTCATGCCTCTCGGGTGTTAAGAGAGAGGGGCTGGCAGCACAGAGCCAGAGAGCAAGATGCCAAGCCCCTCTCCTTCACAAGAGCCTTCACTGACTGGCGAGCTCAGAAGGACTCAAGGAGATCTTGTCAGTGGCTGGAGTGCGGTTGACCATTAGTCAGCCTGTAAACCTCAAACCCCAAAGACCAACAAGCAGCCAGGCACCTCGGATCACAGAATCTTGGGTCTGGATAATATCCCAGGTATAAATGCTGGGATGCATGGGTTGAGTGAGCTGGGTCCCGGTATCTGGTTATCCGGCAATGAAGTGATCCACACCGAACTAACCGGGCAGCTCCATGGCCTTTGACCTCAGAGATGAGAAAGGACATTCCTAAAGCCCTGGAACTGTGCTCTGACTACAGCTCCACAGCCACCAGGGCAGGAACCCTGCCATCCTGTGTGCCGCAGTCCCCACCCTTCCCTCTCATCTCCCCGGCTTATATTATAGACAGAATTCCTATGTCCTGCCCGGACAGGCATGAGCTTCTGCGTGTGTGCAGGCAGGGGAAGCATCTCTAGTGAGGGTCACTTGAGGCACCTACCGGGTACCCGTGTCTCCCCGCAGACAGCACCTGACGGCTGGAAGAACTCAGTGAGACACAACCTATCCCTGAACAAATGCTTTGAGAAGGTGGAAACCAAGTCCAGTGGCTCCTCACGCAAGGGCTGCCTGTGGGCCCTGAACCTGGCTCGCATCGACAAGATGGAGGAGGAAATGCACAAGTGGAAAAGGAAGGACCTCGCCGCCATACACCGCAGCATGGCCAACCCTGGTGAGCCCGGATGGCATCGGCGTGGGCATTGGAGTTAAGCGGCTGGAGAGACAGCTGGGTGGTTAGGAGCATGTGCCTGCTCTTAAAGAGTATGGGGGTTTTGCTTCCTGGTATCCAGGTCGGGCTGCCTGCTACCGTCTGTGCCTCCAGATACAGGGAATCTGGCCTCTTTTTTTGGCGAGCACCCGTGTAGGTGGGGTTGGGGGTGGGGATGGAGGGAGGGAGAGGGAGAGAGAATGAATGGATGAATGAATGAATGACTATCTTAGATAAAAGGCAGGCATGGCAGCATGTGTCTATGAACTCTGTCCTGGGGAGAGCTGGTAGGGTCTCTGGAGCTCACTGAATAAGTGACTCCGGGTTCGAGTGCAGGGGGCTGGGCTGGGACAGCGGTGCTCCACTCAGTAATGGAGAGAGGGGTTTTAGCAGGAAGTGGTGGAAGGCCCTGTGTGGCACCCATCCCAGGGCTCCAGGCCTTGGTCTGAGCTTGCTGTGAGATCCTGGGTGGTCATCTGGCCTAGAGTCTCATCTCTAAGTGGCCCAGTCAGCTCGTGGGCCCCTTACGGCTCAGTAAGGACAGCCAAACCTGAGTGATTCCTCAGGCTGGGTAGGAAAGTACATACAGCAGTGTGAGATCCTGAGCCCCAGAATCCAGGTAAAGGAGGCATGGCAGAGCACATCAGCAATCCTGGGGTTCCTTGGGCAAGGTGGGCGATGAAGATGTATGAGCTGACAACAGACCTTGTCTCGAGGTGGACACCACAGCAAGGCAAGGGCTGCCACCTGAGATGGTACTCTGACCTGGACGTCTGACCTGGACGTGTGCTCTGTGGTGCACGTGCATGTGTGTGCACACATACGCATGCACACACATACGCATGCACACACATACAATGCACACACATACAATGCACACACATATACATGCACACACATACACATGCACACACATATACAATGCACACATACGCATGCACACACATACGCATGCGCACACATACAATGCGCACACATACAATGCGCACACATACAATGTGCACACACATATACAATGCACACATATGCATGCACACACACATGCAGACACATGCACACACATATGCACATACATACACATGCACACACACATACAATGCACACACATACACATGCACACACATACAATGCACACACATACGATGCACACATATGCTCGTGCACACTCTCTTATATAAAGGGATTTCTGTTCTTTGTTCTTCTCACAGAAGGGAGTCCATTCAACTCATGCGGCAATGACTTTCAATGTTGGGTTGGTTTGTTTGTTTTTGGGTTTTGTTTTGCACAGAGTGGCTAGTATCTCCTTGATCATTAATGATCTAGCTGTCTCCTGGGACCTGTGTCCCTGCCTCAGCTCCCTCTGGAGGGGCTGGTGAGAGTTCAAATAAAGTCTTAGGGCCACAGGTCTGTGCTGTAAGGTCCTGGGGTGGGGGCTGTTAGGGTTTCTTGGCAGCTCCCCTACAGCTTCATGAAGGACTTTTAACGGCTTGGATGGCATCACATCTGCATAGCAACCCAGTGCAGACCAGTGCAGACCAGTGCAGACCAGTGCAGACCAGATCACACCATCTTACAGAAGACTAGACAGAGGGTCTCAGGCGGTTGCTCAATCCATATGGGTGGTGGCCCGGGGACTCAGGACCTGGTGACAGAAGGGACATCCGGGTCACATCTCCCACTTGTCTGCAGAGGAGTTAGACAAGCTCATCTCAGACCGCCCAGAAAGCTGCCGGTGTCCTGGAAAACAAGGGGAGCCTGAGGTTCCAGTGCTGACCCGCGCCACGACGGTGGCCATGACCCACAGCTGCCTGGCCATCTCCCAACTCCCACCTAAGCCACTGATGACCCTGTCCTTGCAGTCAGTCCCCCTGCACCACCAGGTCCAGCCCCAGGCACATCTGGCCCCCGACTCCCCAGCACCGGCCCAGACCCCACCTCTTCATGCCCTACCCAATCTCAGCCCGGGGCCTCTCCCCCAGCCAGCCATGGGCAGGGTTCCTGGGGACTTCCTCAACATCAGCACTGACATGAACACAGAGGTGGACGCCCTGGACCCCAGCATCATGGACTTCGCTCTACAGGGTGAGCTGTAGGAGATGGGGGTTGGGCCAGGTTGAGGGGAGAGGAGTTCAGCAGCAGTCCCCCTGCCACCCTTAGCATCATCACTATGGCAACCACCCACCTGTTAACATTTAATGAGCACCTGCTGTGTACTAACTGAGCACTTCCTAGACACCATCTGGTCCCGCCCTGACACAGCTCCCACGACCCTGCCCGTCTCCTGGCTGCTCAGTGGCAGACCCAGGATTTAGGCCTAGTACCCCAAACTTCAGTGATTGCTTCAAAGTTATGCATGCTAAGTCGGCCCCTTCAGTAAGCCCAGGGGGAGACAGTGAGTGAAAAGACACATCCAAGAACCAAGCAGGGCCTTGTACACTTCAGCGAAGGCTCCCAACCCATCGAGCCCTAGCACGCACGCGCCTGCTGTGTGTTCCGGTCTTTGTGTCCTGTTCCTCGCTAGGGAACAGAACCGGATGACGGGTGAGTGGGTCAGCTGTCACAGCTGTGGAAAGTCATGGCCTGCTCCTCTGCTCCTCCCTGCTCCTCTCTCCCTGAACGAGAGAGAGTCACGCTAAAAGGGGAAACAGCATGTCCTCCCCGGCTCTTGATCCTGCTGCTGCTGCCCAGTGAGAACCAAATACTTTCCATGCACTATACCTCAGATGTGGCTTGGGCAGGGTTGAGGGGAGAGACCAGAGTCTGGCAGGAGTCTGGCAGCAGCCTGCCAGCGCCAACCCTTAGCATCACTGTGACAACCACCCCACCTGTTAACACTCATTGAGCACCTACTGAATACCAACCACACACTTCCTAGGCACCATCCTGTTTGGATCTTCTCCATCTTACCCTGTGGCTCAGAGACTAAAGTGCTTTTCCCAGGGACACACAGCAGCAGGAGGAAGGCCAGGGCTGGGCTTCAGCCTCTGCTCTGCTCTGTGAGAACACAAGGCACCATGATCTTTGCCTCTGTTCCCCAGAGGGGGGATTTGAACTCGGGGCTGCTTGGCCCTGAGCCAGCTCACCCAAGTGCTTTTGTCTTTGCAAGGTAACCTGTGGGAAGAAATGAAGGAGGAGAGCTTCAGCCTGGACACGCTGGGGGCCTTCGGAGACTCCCCACTTGGCTGTGACCTGGGAACCCCAAGCCTGACCCCTGTCTCTGGCAGCGGTGACCAGCCCTTTCCAGATGTGCAGGTGACAGGTCTCTATGCGGCCTATTCCACTGCCACAGCAGACAGTGTGGCCCCATCCGTGGTCAACTCTGCACAGTACCTGGGAACTCCGGGGAACAAACCCATTGCTCTGCTTTGAGGTGCTGGCCTAGAAGAAAGGCGCTTTGGCTAAACAGTGTCTCTAGCCGATGGCTGACAGGAAAATGACAGCTTGCGGCTCCTCCTGTTCCCCAACATGCTACCGCAGGACACTCCCGGGGCACCCAAGCCAGAAGCACGAGAGAAGCGCAAGCCCTCCACCTTCCCATCTTCTGCAGGGCCTGAGACAGAGGCATGGCGGTGGTGAGACCTGACTCTTTTTAAGCTTGGCACCTGGCAGAGCCTGGACGACCAGCAGCCCATCTTGGGACACAGTCGTTTGTCACAGAGACACTGGAGGGAAAGCTCTGAGCACACACATTCTCCCAGGAGAGGAACTTCTGTGCCTCAGAGCATGGCCTAAGGCTGGAAAAAGGCCTGGTCAGCCTTGGACCTGCCTCAGACGTGACATGGCTGGCCTGGATCACAGCCCACTGCTCCTAGAGTTTCCAGAGCCGTGTTATCGAGACTGTGTGTAAATTTATTTATATTTATTGTGACTCCAGCGACTGAGATCCCTAGAATGAGGCTCGCGGCAGACTTCCCACGGCTCAGCAAGCCTAACTCCCTAGTGGCCCCAATCACATCTCCAGCCTGCTCAGCCCCAGCCCATTATTCAGAGAATGAGCAAGCACTTTTGCTAACTGGAAAGCGCCCTGTCATTTTCCGATAAGAACAGGTCTTTTTCTTGGGGTTTAATTATGACTCACGTCTACTCCTGGGGATGCACAGAGGGGAGGTACCATAGCATCGAGTTTGAAGAGACTTTCTCTGAGGCCTGCAGGGTTGAAGACAGGAGGAAAGGGCAGAGACCTATCTGTGGCAGGAAGATGTGAACCTTGGGCCCTGAGTGCCCATCACCCCTTGAAGCACCACAGTGTGGAATACCGTTGGCGCCGCCTGCCTCTTCTGCTATATCTGGTCTTACACTACCCTCTTGTCCCGTGACTGATTTTTCCAAGTGAGGGTTCTACAGGCAGGTGGGCCCATTGGGGAGCAGAGGGGAGGGGCCCCCTCCACCTGCTCTTTTCCACCTTGATATCTGACCTGCCCATCTGAGAGTTCACACCCTAGGTTGTTCAGAAGAACTGGCAGGCAGACTGGCTGGCTGTGAGGGCAGTGTGAAGCCTAGTCCTCAAGGGCCATCTTTCAGGCCTTCCCACCGAGTCGGGGGCATCCCTGTCTCTAGACCGGCTCGGCCCAGCCCATCCGGCCAGCCTTGCTCAGCTGCTGTGTGCCCCGCTTTCTAAAAGTTCTGCCGTTTAAGTGTGAAGGCCCCGTATCTGGGCAGTGCCAAGACTCTGTAGCTGTAGTATTGAGTAACTGTCTACTGTCAATAAAGGTTAAACAGTAGCCGTGTGACTCAGTGTGGACCGCACGGGGTATGGGGTCAGCAGGGGGGACAACAGTATTCACACAGAAACCCGGCCCCCTGACACCAAGTTCCCGCTGAAATCAGCCCGGGCCTGAGACATCAGCAAAATTCACAAGACTGACGCTGTCCTTCCGAATGAACACTTGACAGGTAGCGTCTTGGGAGTGAGTTGTACATAACTGTCAACTACTCCCACGGCAGACGCTCGGTGTGTGCGTGGTGGGGGGGTGGGGGCTGGGTCTACACGTGCCAGCCTCAGACTCTGGTGGGGCTGCTCCAAGCTGGGGAGAGGGCAACAGAAAGACTCCTCCCTTCTCATCATCTGCCACACGCCAGGCCAGGGATGGTCACCACCGTGAGCTCATGAAGCCCTCGGAGAGCCAGCGGCTTAGTACTCAGTAGCCCCCATTTTGCTGGTGAAGAAATGGCTCCTTGGACAACTTCAAATAACCAGTACCAGGCCCCCTACACCGTGGCTCATCCATCAAGCGTGTCCTGTGACACCGGCTCTACCAACAGGAGCATCGAGTTGAGACTGGTTGCCGGTCCAGCTGCCCTACTGATACCGTGACCTTAGCCCAGTGAGAGCCTGGGACTTCTGGTCTCCTAAAACCGTACCATTTTAACTACTGTGTTACTGATCCACAAAAAGCCAACCATACTGATGTTATAAGGGTAAACTGAGGCTGGGAGGAGCACCTAGGAGCAAGCCTAGGTGCATCGGCGAGAGGCACCAGATCCACAGGTTTAAAGAGGCACAAACTTCTCCCAGAACTGACTCCCCCGGTCTTTAGATACCCACCCCTTCTCCCAACAGTGGTTGCTGGGATGGGGACAGGAGGGGGGTAGGGAAGGGCTAGACACCTGCTAACAGTTGGAGGTGGAGCAGGGGCACCAGAATGACCTGTTTCAGGTGGCCCTGTGGTGTGATGCTGGGCCTCAAGTTTCCAAGCCTTGTAGTTCAAGGACAGTTAAGTGACATTTGGGAGCTAAGTGGCCTCCTGTCCATCACACCCTTAGGCCGCCTTGTCTGCCAAGATGTGCCCAACCCACAGACACGTGTCCCTCAGTACAGCTCAGCTCAACCAGCGGTGTGCCGTGGGAGCCAGCTTAGTTTTGGGGACTGTTTCCCCACTCCTTAGGGGTGGTCAGATCCCACAGGCATCTTCAGTGGCCTCGGCCTCGACGCTCCCCCACCCCACCCCACCCCACCCTTTCTGGAACCCGGCAGTTTTGTCTATGTAAGCTTGGAAACCTGCCGTCTTAGTTGTTTTTCTGATACCGAGATAAAGACAATGGCCAAAAGTAACTCGAGGACAAAGGGTTTGTTTGACTTACAGGTGGCTGTCCATCACTGGGGAAAGCCAGGGCAGGAACTCAAGCAGGGCAGGAACCTGGAGGCAGGAGCTGATGCAGAGGCCATGGAGGGATGCTGCTTACTGGCTTGCTCCCCCTGGCTTGCTCAGCTTGCTTTCTTGCAGAACCCAGGACCACCAGTCCAGGGGTGGCTCCACCCACAATGGGCGGGGCCCTCCCCATCAATCATTAATCAAGAAAACTCCCTCACAGACTTGTTTACAAGACACTTGGATAGAGGTATTTTCTCCACTGAGGCTACCTCGTCCCAGATGACCCTAGCCTGTGTCAAATTGTGGAGAAACAACTACACCTGGCCAAGCTCACCTAGGACTTGCAGCTCCTGGGCACTTAATGTTCTGGGTGAAATAGAACCCTCCAGTCTGGAGAGATAGTTCAGTGGGTAAGAGGACCAGGGTTCGATTCCCAGCACCCAGGGGGAAGCTCACACCTGTCTATAACTCCAGTTCCATAGACCTCAGAAAGACAGAAAGACAGACACACAGGCAAGATCATCAACACACATAAAAGTAAATAAAAATTTTAAACGACTCTCTAAACCCTGAAGGGGACAGTAGATAGGGCCAATTTGTTTTGTTTGGCACCAAGGGGCTTGCTACGTAGCCCAGGCTACCTCAGAACTCATGATCCTCCTGCCTCAGGTTCTCCAGTGCTGAGATGACAGGTGCATACCATTTATGCTTGTGTAATCTGAGTTTTTACCAGCATTGCTGATAGGTCTAAGAACGGATCAAAGGATGGGCGTGGGGAATCCAAGGAAAGAGGGCAAGGAGTCACCAGGGGCCCTGCTGCCACTGCAAGGCAGATCCAGGCACAGCCAAGCCCAGAGCTTAGCCCAACTCACCTCAGGGTTACTGTGTAAACCAGGAGACAACATCCGCCAAGCTGAGGGTGAGCCTGCCTGCCTCTGGGAAGGCCTGTCTCCGTCTAGCTGGATCTGCCTTGGGAATGTTCCATGACAGAGCCAGAACCAAGAGGGGTGGGAGAAGACTGTTGGAAGTCAGGCAGGCACGGAGTAGGTGTAGGCCCAGGTGTAGGCCGTTGGCCGATGTGTGAACCTGGAGCGTTTCTCACAGGTTCACGTCGTGTTCCAATATTTCTTTGCCAGCTGCTGGCACTATGGTGGGAGACTGAGGAGGGGTTAGGAGTTGGGGCCTAGCTGGGAGAAGGTTGGAGAATCCCAGGACTTGGAAGATTCTGGCTTCTGTTTCCGGGAGATGTGAGCGGCCTTGGTTATGTCCTCCCCTTGGTCCTGCTCTGCCTTGCCTGCTATGCTGGACAGAAACCATGAGCCCAAAGCAAATGCTTTGCCAGATATTGTAGTCACTGTGTCAAGTAACAGGCACAGCAGGTTAAAAGGCAACTTTTAAAAATAGTTCGTGTGTCTTGGTGTTTTGTCTGTGAGGCTGGAAGGCTGGTATCTGGCTGCCGGGCACTTTCAGTTTTCAACTCTAGAGGTTCTGAGAGTCAGCGGAGAATCACCAAATGAGCCAGAAGCGGCCCCACTTCAGGATACAGACCCAAAAGAACAGAGAGAGAGAGAGAGAACAGGGCCTGAGATGCACGTGTTCTGCTCCCCCTGAAGAATTATCTCGACAGCTCAAGCAGAAGCAACCCGCAGCCTCCTACAGCTAGAAAACTACCGTGTCCGAGGAACACGATGGAACACTTAAAAAGGGAAAGTAGACACGTGTCCTAAAGTGGAGGAACCTCGAGGACACCGTGTTAAATGAAACAAACTAATACTAGATAGTGATACAGTTCTGAAATCCCGAGATAGAAAACAGCGAGGGGTTGAGGGGCTTGGAACCAGGAAACAAGAATCCATTGCAATAGGAATAGAATTTCCACTTTGCAAGGGGCAAAGGGTGCTTTTAAAAGTCTCATGTGGGCCAGAGAGATGGCTCAGCAGTTAAGAGCACTGTCTGCCCTTCCAGAGATCCTGAGTTCAAATCCCAGCAACCACATGGTGGCTCACAACCATTTGTCATGGGATCTGATGCCCTCTTCTGGTGTCTGAAGACAGCTACAGTGTATATAATAAATCTTTTTTAAAAAGTCTCATGTTTGGGATACGCCCTTTGACTTGTTGGCTGGAGGGCCCATATACACCCCCCAAGCACATACACCTCCCAATCAAATAATCCAGGCTCCTGCCATTTCTCTCAGTTGCCACCAGAACTCGATGCTAAGACCTTATTGCTGAAGACACGACGTGAAGAAATCAGGCTGGTCCCAACCTGGAGGTGTCCTCCTTACTGGCTTGCCTTGAGAATGACAGGAGATGCCAGGTGGACTCTGGGGAAGAAAACTAACGGATGCTATTACCCATCTTTGAACCCTGTGAGCTCCAGCCAGCCCGGTAAGATACACCCACAGATACAATAGTGGCATGAAGGTTATGGGAATAACCAACTCCTTCCTGATCTACTTTAAGGTGTGACACTCAAGGCTGAAGTCCTGCCTGAACTGTTAACTGGGTCAAGTACTCACAAGAGAGCCGATAGGCCCCAGGGAAGAGCCTACCTGTATCATGTTGCTAAATGGACACAGTATCCAGTCACACAACCGGGTAGTTACTTTTACATGCAGGATGAGGGCAGCCCGGACCCTCATCGGAGAAGCTGCTTCTGGCTGAGGGCTGTGGCTGACAGAACTCACAACTGGTCCAAGTGCAGAGAACAAGTTACCACTGAGTGCTCTCGGCTCTGAGAGCTCTGATCACAGCCCCCTCCCCTCAAGGCTCAGGGATCATTGTGTGCAAGTGTGTGTTTGTGCCACAAGTGTGTGTACAAGTGTGTGTGAGTGTGCATAATGAGGGAGAGGAAGGGAGGGAGAGGGGGAGGAGAGGGAAGAGGAGAGGGAAGGAGGAGCAAGGGAAGGGGAAGGAAAAGGGGAGGGAGGGAAGGGGGACAGAGAGAGAGAGGAGGTTCTGGTAGGAATTGGAGGAGAGAGTGGGCATAGGTTTGATCAAAATATGTTTTACGTACATCTAAAATTCCCCAAAGAATAATCTTTTTGAAGTGTAGAAGGTTGGTTTTCAACATGAATGTCTTCAACACCACTAAACATCGGAAACTGGAGAAGGTGAATCTCAGTTAGGAGGGAGGCCACACCAGTCTAGCTCAAGGCCAGGCCCGGGCAACACGGGGAAAGGAAAAGCTGTCTCAGGAAAGTGTGTGGCGTATATTTTATCCAGTAAGAACACCAGACCCCTGCCCCACAGCTGTGGGAAACCTGAGGGATCCTGCTGGTCCCGAGCCTGGGGTTTATCAGAAGATGAATGGCCGGTCACCTCCATCTCACAAGGGCACAGGACAGTGGCCACCTTGGGTGGACCTGAACTTGGTGATGGGGACCCTGAGTGTGGGTGGGTGTGCATGCACGGAGTGTGTGCATGAGCATGGGTGTGCATGTGTGCACATGCTTGTGTGTGTGTGCATGGGTGTGTGTTCTCGAGTGTGTGCACACATGCTTGTGCACACAGGGAGAAGTGGCAGCACCGGCCTCCTCGGGACAATGGAGTTTGCAGCGACTTCTCACAACAAGCTGCTGTGTGACAGCAGCTAGGGTCTGCATAACCCACCAGCCTTCCAGACATGATGCAAGTGCCATCCCTGTCCCCATCACAAACAGCCTTGGGTCAGCACCTCCTTTCCTAGGTATCTGGCGACACAGAGTGCCATTGTAGGAAAACTGCTTAGACTGAGCCATCGGAGGATGAGGTTGTGGCTCCTCCTCGAATGAGGGAAGGCATTTTTAAAAACGAACAACATGAACAGGATCCGACGGGCCCTCTGGCTTCAGGCCTGGCTTGATTCAGGCATCCAAAGATTACCGATAGGCCTGGGCCTCTCCCTGCTTCCCCGTGGGAGCCCCCTCTGTGGGGCAGCTTCTCTCTGCCCAGCAGTGCTGGGGAACGCTGATTGGCTGGGGAAGACGCTGGGTCAGAATAAAAGTAGTAGTTGATATTTGAGAGTCGAAACTGGGCAGTCCCTATGAACGGCTCAGTGGTGGGAGGGGACGAGGGGACAAAGTTCCTGTGCAGGGACAGCCAATTCCCAAGTGTATATCAGCAGCCCGGGCATACCTCTGTCATAGAAGGAAGGTTCTGGGTTTGACAGTCAAATAGACTGGACGCCTTCCATCCCATCCTGTGTGGCTGGGGGCAAGTGTCTTGACCTCTCTGAGATCATGCCACCCTGGTGATGGAAAGAGATAGGGACTGGAGCGAAAGCTGCCTGGGCCTCCCTCCAGTGTTTGAAAGAGGGAGATTCTGAGGGGAGCTGAGAACCGTCTACCCGCTCCGCCAACTGGGCAGGCTCTTCTGGTCTGCAGAGTAAATCAAGGCCAGAGAACGTCCTTCAAAAAAATAGTTTATTTTGCAGATCTCCCGGTAGCCTCTTCGGCGCACCCAAGTGGTCAGGGCAGCCCCGAGCGACAGTCTAGGCTGTCCTCCACAGCAAAAGGACCTTGCCCAGAACCCTTCATCCCCCAGAACAGCAACGTTTCTCCACTCGCCCCAGGCCCCCTCAGCCACCAGGGCTGCCCTTGGCTGATGGCGGGACATTTCCGTTTCAGCCTGGTTTGCAGATGATTCCCTGAGTGTCTGGGACCTCAGCCTGAAGTGACGCTTGGTGTCTTCAGACGCACTGCCCAGAAGGAGGAGCGCAGATGGATTCCCCAGCCCCGGTCATGGCACAGAACAATGTCTCATTCAAGGCCCTCATGCTGCGGAACCTGCGAGTGCTGGGGAAGTCTGTGAGCAGATCCTGGGTGTTCACAGCACAGTCCTGGGTCACTGGCCCAGAGGAGCCGTGGTATCAAGGCACAAAGTGAGGAAGTGGTTCTGGGAGGGGCGGGGGCGGGGCAGCCTCCGAGCTCAGGCAGTAGGGCACTCATGGTACCATGTGGGTGGCCAGTCTGCAGGAGGCATGGAGTGAAGTCCAGTGCTTGTTTCACTTGGGAAGAAAGGGCTTACAGAGCCCCGGAGTCCGAGGCAGTTGGTCTCTGCCAGCCATGGCGGATCCAAGCCTCCTATCCATTCCCCCTGTATCTCTGGAGACTCTCTAGTGGGACAGCCTGTTCATAAGATGGCTGTCCTGCCTCACTGGGGCCACTTGAAGAACAAAATGTCATTTTATTCTCTTGAGAAAAGAAAAAAAGGGAATCATTTTTGCCCCTGCTTGGATGCCTAGAAGTCTAATAAGCCTCATTACAAAAAGACGTTTTCTCGGGTCTCATCTGGCGTTTTCTTTGGCTTAAACAGGGGCTGAGTGCGAACCACATGTGTCTTCTGATCAGACAGGGAGCACCGAGACACGATCCCCATCCCAAGCCAAAGGGGGGAAAAAAAAAACACAGAACGTGGGATGCCCCGTTCAGTTTGCCTCAGAGAGGCAGCCAGTTATTCACTGGGACAAACCCTGAAGTCCCCAGGTGAGGAGAGGCTGTGCCCACCTAGTAGGAACATGGGAGCCTTTTCTCTAGGAAGACGCTGGTCAGGAACCAGAGCTACACTGTGTAGCTCCAATTTTCCCAAAATTAGTCCTGGCGTACTGTGAAGGCCTGCCGCGCAGCCATTCCCACCGTCCAGGGTCCTGGGGATGGCCAGGGTTGCTCAGTGGGAGGCTGGGCTCTCCGTGGTAGACAGCAGCTGAACCACCTGCATCCGCTCAGCGGGCGTGAGGTGCTGGCTCAGGTATGCCACACAGTCCATGGTCACCTCTGGGTGTTCTTGAACTAGGCTACAGGGAAGGAGAGAGTCAGGTGGGTCACTCTTGCCATCCAGTTCAGTGTTTCCAGGCGTCCTTGTCCAGGGCACCTGGATGCTCTCGAGTGGACCAGAGCCCAGAGCTCTGCCTTCCTCTTGCTATGCTCACATAGGGAATGGGGTGGGAGGGTGGGGGGTAGACAGTCCTGCAGGTTCATGGGATTATGCCATCTCTCAGGGTAGCATAGCCCTTTCTAGTCGCTGGTTGTGTGGTATGATCTTAGGTGTGACACACCCCTGAGCCCCAGTTTTATACCCCAAGCAGGCTCCCAATTGTCCCGTGAGCCACCTCCTTGGAAGCTATGGAAAGACTGGGAGGGAAGTAGCCAGTACCCTCAGACCCTGGGTGTGTGGTAGGGTTCTAATCAGCCGGGTGCTAGCCAGGATACAAGTCCCCACCTAGACCCAGCTCTGCTCTCACACGGGCTGGCCACAGCTCTGTTGCTGGGGTATGAACCCCTTGGGTTGTTACTTCACACTCCAGGCTGGGCCTGATCCCAGAGCACTGTGGCCGGCCAGTGAGCTAGAGGTTGGCCACGGGCACCGTCACTCACCTTTGGATGGTTTTGAGGACAGAGTCCCGCTTCAGATAATTGATGTTCTCTCGGATAGTGGAACGCAGGTTGTCCCTGGCTGACCAGTGCTGTTCCAGCCACTGGACCACAACCTGGTTGCTGTCCCACAGGTAGGCCTGGGGATCGATGGATACAGTCTACCTCAGGTGGACATGCTGCTGCAGGGGTGGGGGGCAGCACCCCTGGGCCCCCAAGCGCCTGCATGCCGCAGCTCCCCTCTCCCCGCTCAGGCCCACCTTGACGGCGCCCTCGGTCTCCACAAACCAGCGTCGCAGCATGGACTGCGTGTGCTCGTGGCTCAGCTCGGGGCTGGCTCGCAGAATCTCCTGCTTCACCTGTGCCTCCAGCAGCAGCCGGCGCAGCCTCCAGTACAAGTAGGTGCGTGTGGTTTTCCATTCCAGCACATCCTGTGGACATGGCCATCTGAGCATCCACGGAGGGGCTGGGAGAGGCAGGGCACTGCCTCGACCGTGCCCCAAAATGGCTACCTGGCTCCTACCCACCTTATCCTAGAAGCAGGGACGTCCAGTGTAGGGGGTCATGCTCCTATCTAGGGCAACACAGAGCCGGGCTCTGCAGGACCCCATGGTGCTGGGCAATAGGCTGAGAATGTCCTCTGAGCCAAACTGGAGTCTACATTGACTGGTGCCTTCGCAAAACTCAACCTCAGGCTAGTTCCCACAAGAAAAACGGGCATGGGCCAGTGGGCACAGGATGCCCTCTTAGGAGCAGGTCATGGGCCACTGTCAGCACAAACAAGGCTTTAAGCCTCATCAAAGGTGCAAACCGAACAACCATTTGCACACACTTAAGTGACTCTATCCTTTCCAAAGCCCAGGCCTCCCCGAGTTAAAGACAGAGGCTGCTGCTCCTGCTGAGATACTCAGACTGAGCCGTCCAGACAGCGTTCAGAGCCCTCGCTGGGCTCCATCCCACACGCCTATGTGGTCCTCTGTGTCGGGTGGGGGACCCTTACAGAAATGATTCCCTTCTCCAGCATGTGGCCCGGCGTGTCATGCAGGTCGGCGAACTGCACTGCCACCTGGTGGTAGATGGGGAGCAGCAGGTCCTCCCGGGCCTTCAGCTGGCTCTCCAGCTCTTTCCGGTCCTTGTCAGGGAGCTGGGCTGTCCCTGCAGGTGAGCAGACAGATAGCAATTCAGGACTTCAGGGGCTGTGAGGGGTGGCCATGTGGGGCTGCGGTAGATTTTCTTTTCTTTTTTTTTTTTTAAAGATTTATTTATTTCATGTATAGAAGTACACTTTGCTGTCCTCAGACATACCAGAAGAGAGCATCAGATCCCATTACAGATGGTTATGAGCCACCATGTGGCTGCTGGGATTTGAACTCAGGACCTCTGGAAGAGCAGTCAGTGCTCTTAACCTCCGAGCCATCTCTCCGGCCTGGGGTGGATTTTCTTGTTTTTGCTTTTCAAAAGCCATGAAACTAGTGGCCTGACCTGTGAGAGTCCAGGCTGCAAAGCCAATGCTGCTCCTAAATCAAGTTGCCTGGCATCTTGGAAATGCACTCACAGCCCTAAGACAGCATCTGGGTGAAACTCAGCCTCACTCCAGGTTTCAGCATAGCATCAGCTCTTGTCTTCAGACAGATAATAAATAAGATAATAAATACAGCGGGATACGTTAGCTTATGCCACAGTTCTGCCAGGGCAGGATGGGTAGTAATGAAGACAACACTGTTTAACAAGGAGGTCCACACTTAGAATCCTAATAAGGGGCCAGCGAGAGGGCTCGGTGAGAAAGGGTGCCTGCTGCCAAGCCTGATGACCTGAGTTTGATTCCCGGGACCCACGTGGTGGGAAGAGAGAATGGACTCCTGCAAATTGTCCCGATATCCACACATATGCTGTGGATGTACACACACACACAGAAAGAGAGACAGACACACATAGAGACATACACCCACAGCACACACAGAGAGAAACACAGACATACACAGAGAGACACAGACAGACAGACACACACACACACTAAATATAATAAAAAGGAAAGGAACCTCGTAAGAGATGCTTTCTGACACAATGCCAATTCTGTACAAACCCAAGTTACAAAGGTGCAAACCCAAATCCCAGAGGCCCTGGACCTCCAGATGTTACACGCTGTGACAAACGCATGGTCGTCACAGTTACAGACATCACTGCCACACCACATCCGGGGAATAACACCAAAGAAGGGAAGCAAAGCACTTGTCAAATAAACTCCATACAGTGTTTCTCTCTGGCTGGGGATCCTAAAGGGCCATTATCACCTCCCCTCGGGCCCCACAGGACTCCGCCGTCTCACGCTCTGCATATGTTGCAGAGTGCTGACTACGGGATCACAGGATGAACACCCCTCACTTCAAACGCTCCGGAGCCTGAAGCTCTGAGCACAGATAGCCCCGAGGATGGGATATGGTCAGAACACGGCTCTGAAAATTAACTTCATGTTTACCTCTGAGCCCCTCGCCCAAACCATCTCACGGAGAACAAACGGAAACACTCCCAAATCCCCGCCACCTGAGACACTTCCCGGCCAGTGCTGCGGGTTTCGGGTGGAAGGAGCATATTGCAAATGTGGACTGGTTTTGGGGTTTCATGGTTGGACATAGGCGGGAGGATGGGTGCCTTTGGCGACCTTGGGTTGGCACCTGTGTGACCTAGGGGTGGCACCTGTGCGACTCACTTACCCAGCTGCCCCAGGAGTTTCTTGCACACTGGGTCAATCCTCCTTATGGTCTTCACCAAATCTTTCTTCCGGAACTTAATCTCCACAGTGCCCTCGGGCTCCAGGACACCCCCCCTGGACAGAGGATGGGGGAGGGGCTGAGCACAGACACCTTAGGCCCCCAGCCCCCAGCTCTCTATGACTCTGTGTGTGTGTGTGTGTGTGTGTGTGTGTGTGTGTGTGTGTGTGTGTGTGTTTGTATCTGTGTGTGCATACCTGTAAAGATCATATGGGTCAATGTCGGGAGTCCACCTTACTTTTTGAGGCAGAGTCTCTCGCTGAAACTGGAGCTCACTGATTGGCTACACCGACTGGCCCGCAAGCTCCAGGGATTTGCCTATCGACGCCCGCTACCATCAGGGCCAAGGTTAGTGCACACCGCACGTCCGGCTTCCTACCCTTGTCTGGGTGCTGTCCTCTGGGGCCCTAGCTAACGCTGCAGACACCTAGGCGACACACTCACCTGCTCTCTTTGTCTGCGTACATCTCTATGCACAGGGGGTTGATGCTGGAGTCGAGGACAACCCAGGCGCCCCCTCGGAGTTCGGCACCGGGAGGGATATAGATGAGAACCGGCTGCTTGAACAGACGGAGACTGTCCACGATGTAGGCGCCAAACTTCAGCATCTGCTCGTACATGTCTACAAAGCGAGGCCTGCTTAGGGGACTCGGGCCCCGGGACGCACCCACAAAGCCTACAGCCTTCTCAGCCCTGGGCTCCTGAGGGACTCAAGGAGAACTGGGGGCTGATCCGGGGCTGGCTCCCTTCCTCAGTGCCCGTGTGACCTTGGGCAGGCTGTGTCTCCATCTGTGAACTCAAGCACGGGACGCCATCTTCTGAGATGGCCAAGCTCATCCACCTATCTGGTACACACAGCCCGGAGAGCAAAGGTCCCTCTGCTCTGCCTTATGAGATCCCTCCAAGTCCCCCCACCACACACGCACCTCCTATGTGGTGACACTGCAATACTGTGACAGCAGTGTGGGACCAGTGCATGGGACCCTCACTGCGGTTCTCTCTCCACGCACAGAGGAGGGGTTTGGGGATGCAGAGGGGTCACCCAGATAAGCCTCTCTCCCACCTGCCCCGCCCTTCACATGAGGTCACCACCTCATCTATAAACCAAGCGGTTACTTGACCAGCGGCTGTGGCTGTCGAGAGACACTGCTGAGGTGACAGGGGAGTGACGCGCAGCACAAAAGGGTTGACTCACCTTTCATGCCGCCCGAGAAGCCTCTCCAGTTTGCAAAGATCATGAGAGGCAGATGCTCCTGGTTGAAGTCCCTGATGACCTGAGCCGTCTTGAAGGCAGAGTCCGGGAACCACACCTGGCCTGCCTGCTGGATGATCTGTGCACAGAGTCACTTAGGTCACACACTGACCCTGGGACGGGGGGACAACAGGGCCAGTGATCACGGCTTTGTCCTGTACCATTTTATGTCAACTTGACACAAGCTAGGGCGGTCAGAGAGGCGGGGACCTCAACTGAGAAAATGCCACCAAGAGATGGGGCTGTAGATGAGCCTGTAGGGCATTTTCTTAGTGATTCATGGGGGAGGGCCCCGCCCAGTGTGGGTGGAGCCATCCTCTAGGCTGGTGGTCCTGGGTTCTATAAGAAAGCAGGCTGGGCAAGCCATGGTGGGGGGCAAGCCATGGGGAGCAAGCCAGTAAGCAGCACCCCTCCATGGTCTCTGCATCAGCTCCTGCCCCCCTCCAGGTTCCTGCCCTGACTTCCTCCCGTGATGAATAGTGATGTGGAAGTATAAGCTGAATACCTTTCCTCCCCAAGTTGCTTTCATCATGGTGTTTTATCACAATAGTAACCCTTACTAGGATATGTACCAGAGCCAGGGCTCCCTAGAAACCCAAAGCTTGGCACTACCCTTAGGACATCAACGGGTCCCCTATTCTCAGGCTTAGCCTCACAACACAGAGTTGACGCCTCATTGCAGCTTCTGGGAGCAGGAATAGAGCAGAGGTAGGACTGGGCACCTTTCTCCTTTTCCATTTTTTTCTTTAGAATTATTTATTTCATGTATGTGAGTACACTGTTGCTGTCCTCCTCAGACACACCGGGAGAGGGCGTTGGATCCCACTATAGATGGTTGTGAGCCACCATGTGGTTGCTGGGATTTGAACTCAGGACCTCTGGAAGAGCAATCAGTGCTCTTAATCACTGAACCATCTCTCAAGCCCTGGGACTGGGGACCTTCACCACCCTGGGAAGAAGCCTGGAATATTGGAATATTATGTATCCCATGGAGATATGGTAGGGAGACAGGCAGAGCCCCCAGACCAATCCCTACTTGAGGCCTCTGCTCTCTGAAGCTCCTCTGAACTGGATGAAAGGATCTACTCCTGTCTGCAGTGGTTGTAGTGGTCATGGCTCCTGGCCCCTTACCTTGGCCTCAGAATCCAAGTTGGCAGGGTCAGCAGGGACTGCCATCTCCACAGACCGAGTCTCCACGGCAATCACCCCTACAGGGATGCCCCCCAGCCTGCAAGACAAACACACACAGGCTCAGTGTTGGGCTGCCTGCAGGGCCTCAGGGCCTCAGGGTCTACCCAGTCTGCTGCCAGGCGTGTCCAGGTACAGACAAGGGCTGCACGTGGAATGAGCTAGCTGTAAGGCAGAGGAAGGGGCAGCACCGAGTTGCTAAGAAGCACGCAGAGCTCCCTGCTAGAGTGAGAACAGGCAGAAGGTGCCAGGTCCACGGGAGCTGTCTGTCCTCAGGCCTCTCCTGCTCCCAGCTTTCCTCAGTTGCCTGGTGTTCTCCATGTAGGGCTGAGGTAGTTAGCAGTCATGGACTTTTCCCTGTCTAGGTTGACATATGTGTATTGGTGTCATCTTTGTTCAGCTCGCGTTTTTATTTTTACTTTAGTTTTGGAGTCTGTGTGTGGTGGGTGTATAGGCACACATTGTGAGGGCATGCATACATGTGCATGCATGCATGTACACATGTATGTGGGCATGTGTGTACATGTGTATATGCACGTGTACATGTTCATGCGTATATGTGTATGCATGTGTACATGTTCATGTGTATATGTGTGTGGCATGTAGGCATGTGTGGGCAGGTGTGCACATATGTGCATATGTGTACTCACATGTGAATATGTAGTATGCACATATGTGGACATGCATTGTGTACCTGTGCATGTGTATATGTGTATACGCGTATGTGCATGTGTATGTGTTCACATGTACATGTGTGTATGGCATGTAGGAGTGTGTGGGCAAGTGTGCACACATGAATGTGCATGCATGCGCATGTGTGTGCACACCTGTGAGGGTCCATGTATGTGTGCACATGTGTGTACCTGCACATAGAGTTCATTGACGGCTGTCTTCCTCTGTTATTCTCTTCCTCATATTATGATACAGGGTCTGTCATAACCTGGAGCTCTCCACCTCAGAGTGGCTGGCCAGAGCGGCGCTGAGAATATGCTGCAGCACCCAGCTTTTCATGTGGGTGCCAGGGATCTGGACTTGGGTCCTCCTGCTGGCACAGCAAACACTGTGGCTTTTTTAGCTATCTCCCCATTCCCTACGTGTGCCCTCACATTCAGAAAAATCTAAGGACCAAGAAGAATGGGCCCTGGCAGCCCTGGCCTAGCGCTGAGAGCCTCCGTGCCTGGTGAGCAGATGTGTTCAGCCCACCCCTGCCGAGTTACCTTGCTCGTCCAGTCACCACAGTCTGGGCCCAGGGTGCCATGATTTCCTTGAAACTGCCATGGTCAAAGAATCCACTCTGCCAGGTCCCCTTCAGAGCTGTGGGCAGAGGAATGGAAACCCTGCCTGAGGCCTGGGGAGGGGTATACTCAGGGTAGGGTCTACTGCTGAGGCCTTGACCTTATAACAGGCCTGCTATTCCCTTCTCCTGAAGACCACACAGAGTCTAAACCTTTACACCAAAAATAACCCTCCAACAAAACCATGATTACAAAAGCTACATCAAGGCGGGAATTCGTTTCTGAGGGTATGCCAACTCCAGCTGCTCCCATAATGCCAGACACGCTGACGTCCCAAACACAGCCCCAGACTGCCCCTCCCCAGAGGTGGCGGGGTTAGGAAATGCCTTCTTCCCACAAGGCAAGATTCCAGGAAGGGACCACCGACCCTGGAACCTTATTCTGGCCCACTGGCTACAGCTCAGTATCCCTGAGAGGGAGCAGGTCTCCCCATGTCCCAGAGAGACATACTGGTGACATCTGCACTGCAGTCACTGATAGGTGGGGCGGGGAGGGAGGGGAATGAAAATGGCCGCCACTCTAATAGCTGTGCTTCATTCATGGCTGGGGGTAGGGATCAGGGTTGGGGTGAATGGCTGCCATTCCCATAAAAGCTGACAGGACAGGCAGCAGGCGACTCAAAGGACACAGCAGAGGTTTGATGCACGTGTGTGTGTGTGTGTGTGTGTGTGTGTGTGTGTGTGTGTGTGTGTGTGTGTGTGTAAGAAGCCAGTCTCCCATTGTGATGTCTAGCCAGGTGGGGAAAGAGGCAGGAGGAGGAGGGAGGTGAAGTCACTGAGTACTTTAGGGAGGAAAAACCTGGCAAGCCCTGACCTCTAACCCTTGGCTCCAGACACTGAGCTGTTTCCAACCAGTATTGGTCTGTGTCCCAGGAAAAGCACAGAGTCCAGTCTCCCTCCACACCTGAGCTCACAGACACCCACCCCCTGCTGAGAAATGTGTAAACACTTCCATCAAATCAGCCCTTTGCGGTAGACCCAGGAAAGAACTCCAAGTCTGGGGGGGTCAACGCTTTGAGACTTACTTGGGTGAGGCCTCCCTGCAAGCAGCCACCTGGGGTCGTAGGGAGCTTTGGTTGGGGTGAATTCAATTTCCCTGTCGATGGGGTCAGAAGGAGTGATGATGGGGACTGGGCTTTGATTGTCCTAGAAAAGAAGGCCCGAGCGGTCCAGGTTGGTCCAGGTCGGTCCCTGTGGCATCTAAGTGCTTTCCCTCTGTGCCCTAGTTGAGCAGCGGTGCCTCTCACTGGGGCTTCCAAGCCGCTGCTCCAGCTAGGAAATGACAGGCTATGACTGTCTGTGTTCCTCCGAGACTCAAGAGAGACCTGAGTGTGCTGAGTTCAGACAGAGTCTGGGAGCCACTCCTTCTCCAGGCGGCAATTGAAAAAACTGAGGCCCAAATGCCTACCTGGTCACGACTAGTTAGAACAGTCCTGTGCAGACTATTGATAACTAATCAGTATAGTCCAGGGGAGCCTTTGGAGAGGCCCTGGGCATCACGCCCCCTCATCACCATGGTAACACACTTCAGGAAGATGGGGAGGCTGCCCAAGGACTGTTCCTGAACAGGAAGTCAGGAACGGGTAAAGGCTGACTGTGAGATCTGAGGCTCACTGTTGTCCAACATCACCCTTTTCAGAGGATCAGCAGACAGCATCCTTATGCCTGTATGTCCTTGCAACACTTCAGAGCCTCCCCAGTAGCAAAGGACAAGGCTGCTAGGTATCAGAGAGGGAGGGTGGGAGAAGCCAGGTCCGCCCTACCACCGTGAGCCTACCCCTGCCCAGGCTTCAGGCCGCCAGGGAATATTGCACCTTTGGTATATATGACAGCCATTCCAGAATGGTGCAGACCCCCTCGAAGTCATCTGGCACCGTGACGTGGGAGATCCCGTTGGTGTGCATGATCTGCACACCGCCCAGTTGGTTGTTGGACGTGTAGACCTCTCTTCCCAGGACCTGCTTCGACACAGCACAGTTAGCAAAGCCACTCCATCTTGCTCTGGCTGCCTGTCAGAATGACCTGGAAGCTTCTGAAACACTTGCCAAGCAGGTTATACCCAAACCGATCCCTTCCGGGTCTTCAGGGGGAGTGACAGACACTGGCGGTCTCTTCGTCTTTAAGAACTCTAGACAATTCTAAAATGCAATCTAATTTGGGAACCTGAGATCTAGGCAACTAAATGGTTCTGGCTTCAGTCTGTAATGGGTCTACCCAGGTGCCACTGCAAGAACCACCCGTGGGGCGTCTTAGTGGGCTCTGAGTGGACATTAAACACGGTGAGTCCACAGCCACGTCAAAAATCCTGCAGGAAAATCCTGCAGGTGGCAAAACAAGCAGGTGACAGAACTTTAAGCTCAAGGGGAACTGACTGCAGGCGGGCCAGAACACAAACGTTCTACCCCCAAAGCAGAGGAGATGCAAAATCGCTTAGGAGGCTTTTCTCGGTTTCCGGTAAAGTGTGATGGTGCTTTAATAACATTTTTAATGTAAGCTGGAGAGTACATTCCAGGAGGACGGGTCACCAGGGGATCGGGAATCTGCAAACTGATAAAAACAGGGTTCGCCTCTGGAATCCACAGTGGCTAGGCTGTGGTGGTTTGAAAGAAAATGGCCATATTGGAGGTGTGGCCTTGTGGGAGGTGTGGCCTTGTGGGAGGTGTGGCCTTGTTGGAAGAAGTTGGTCACTAGGGGTCAGCTTTGAGGTGTCAGACACTCAAGCCAAGCCTACTGTCTTTCTGTTTCCTGATGTCGAACTCTCAACTACCATTTCCATCCGTGTGCCACCCTGTCTTCCCGCCATGACAATAAGGACTGAACCTCTGAACCTGTAAGCCAGCCCCAATTAAATGGTTTCTTTTATGAGTTGCCATGATTATGGTGTCTCCTCATAGCGGTGGAACACCAGCTAAGACAGCTGCCAAGCAAGACGTGACCAGTTCCCCACACCACCCCTCCTCTGGCCTCGCCTGCAGCACCTTGTTGAGAGCACTGGCTCCCGTGAGGATGATGTGGGAGTTTTCCACCTGGATCACCCGCTGGCCCAGTCTCACCAGGTAAGCCCCGATTCCAATGGCGCGGCAGGTCACCTGTGGAGACACACACACACACAGAGGGGCATCTCACTGTGTAGCCATAGCTGGTGGAACTCTCTAAAAGAGATCCTCCTGCCTCTGCCTCGGCCTCCCAGGTGTTGGAATTACTGGCTGGAATCTCGTTTCCTTATGGCACCGGCTCCAACTCAGCTTCTGCTATTATCTGCACATTAAATGCTCCTCAGAGGCCCCGTTAGATGTAGTAGAGACTCTAAGAGGTGGGCCCTGTGAGGGTCCCTAGGAGATGAGAAGACGGTCACCAGGAGAACCATGAGAGCCCAGCAGCTTCCTCCACCCCTGGCTGCCTGGCCCTCTCTGAGCAACCACACTCTGCCTTACATCCCCACAAGAGGCTCAAATCTTCAAGACCACGGCGTCTCCTGGCCCCTATGAAACCCTAAGTCCAAATTAACCTTTTCTCTTTATAAACTGAGTGCGTCCTGTCCCTTTGTCATAGTCACAGGAAGTAAACCACGTGGTTTGTATCTGAAAAGAAGGGGGTCAGTCAAGAAGAGTATTAGGAAGCCAAAGGCATGCTCCGGCCCCTGCTGGTGCTGATCTAACCAGCAATGGCCTCAAGAATATGTAAGAACCGAGCCATGGTCTCCTGGGTTTCTGTTTGGTTTTTGAAACGGGGTTTTGCTCTGTAGCCCAGGGTAGATCATCCCCCCATCCCCTCAGCTTCCTAAGTGCTGGGACTGCAGGTATAGACTACCATGCCCAGCTCGCCTCACCTTCCTGGTTTGGCTAATGAGCTGTGACGGGTCCCCGGGGCAGTGAGTATGGGATGCCCGTGGGGATGGGGTGGCCTGCCCATCCTAAAGTCACATAAAGCTGTCCAACATTCGACACCTTTATTCCTTTACTTATGACATTTACATTGATCATGTTAATGTATGTGTAATGTATGTATGTATGTATGTATGTATGTATGTATGTATGTATGTATGAATGTGCTTGTTGCAACATACACATGGAGGTTAGAGGGCAACTGGAGAGAGTCCGCTCTCTCCTTCTGTCACGTGGGTTTCAAACATGGTACCAGGTTAGGAGACTTGGTGGCAGCCATCTTTGTCGAACATACCTTCTTGTTGGACATCTGTTTTTAAATTTAATTTTGTACTTGCTTTTGAGACAGGGTCTGGAAACCACAGGGTCTTGGCTGGCCTAGAACTTGCAGCATAGACCAGGCTGACTCAACGTGATTCTCCTGCCTCTTCCTCGGCAAACCAGAGACACAGACTTTGGACATCTGTAAAACTGATTCGGAACTGGGCTCTGTGAAGTTACAGTTTCAGGGGCTGTTGTCTGGACAAACTGCAGGTGTGCCCAAAAGGGGAAGGCCAGGAGTGGCTGGTCCCAGCACTCAAGAAGCTGAGGCAGCAAGGATCCCGAGTTCGAGGCCAGCCTGAGTTATTTAGCAAGACCAAGTCTCAAAAGAGAAAGGGTGAGCTTGGGGGATGGCTCAGCCAGAAAGTCCTGCCAGAGAACCATTAAGACATGAGTTTAGATTCCCAACGGCCATGTAAAACTCAGGCAACACGGCAGTGCTTGGCTGCAACCCCAGTGCCGGGAAGCAGAGGCTCCTGGGGCTCACTGGCCAGCTGTAACCATATGGGCAAGCTCTAGACTCAGCGAGACCCTCTGTGCCCCCAAAACCAGGTGAAAGGCAACGGAAGAAGCTGCCTGATGTTGACCTCTGACCTCACGTGTACACAGGCATGCGCACACTCACACAACAGGGAAGCAAAGGAAGGAAGAGACCGGAAGGCGCTCACCATGCTGATGGTGACATTTTTTTCGTAAGCCAGAGAAGCCTCTCCTGCAATCATGCCCGAGCCCCGCAGGTTCTCCACACCCAGGCTACTGTCCTTCCCGATGATATCCACGATGACGTACCTGCAGGGTTCAAACATGACTGAAGTCAGGCTCCTCTCAGAGCAAAGACAACAGGGAGTGTATATTTCTAGGAGGTGGGGGGAGGGGGGAGAGGGAGAAATGGGGGAAAGGGGTGGGGGAGGGAAAGGGGAGAAGGGGTGGGGAGGGGAGGGTAGGGGAGAATGGAGTGGGGGGGGGGGAATGGTGGAACAGGGCAGGGAAGGGGGGTGGGTGGGGGAGGGGGCGAGCAAAGACAAACACTGGGACCCAAAATGGTCAGAGGCAAAGTGAAGACTGGGCTCAGGACCCTGGGTACTATGCTTCCAAAAGGTAGATGTAGACAATGACCGTTCCCTACTAGACATTCGTAAGACACACCCTATCCCACATCCCATGGGAAATTAGCTTAGCCTTTGCTCTGTGGAGAGAATGACCTTAGTTCACAACCGATCAGCCAAGGGGTGAGACACACTGGCCAGCTCCCGTTAGAAAGTCACAAATGTTATCATTTGTGAGTCTATAGGAGAAGGTTTTGCTGGCTGCATTTAACTGAGTTTCCCAACTCGTTTCACTGTGAATTTAAAAATGCTTCACGGGGGTGGGGGTGGGGAGGGTTGGGGATTTAGCTCAGTGGTAGAGCGCTTGCCTAGCAAGCACAAGACCCTGGGTTCGGTCCCCAGTTCCGGAAAAAAAGAAAAAGAAAAAAAATGCTTCACAGGTCATTTACATTCTGAAAAGTCACCCAGAGAGTCCTGGCTTTGTCTGATTCCCCTTTGTTCAATTGCACTGGGGAACGCAGCTGAGAATTTGTGACATTCTCAAAGCACAGACCCCCACTGAACACTCGATCTGTTTGGATAATTGGGCCACAAGATGTGAACCTTTGGCTGGGTGTGGTGGTGCACAGCTTTAGTCCTGGAACTCTGGAGGCAGAGGCAGGTGGATCTCTGAGTCTGAGGCCAGCCTGGTCTGTGGCATGAGTTTTAGGATAGGCAGGGCTACACAAGAAAGACACAGAGTGAAAGAGAAGCAGAGACGAAGAGACAGATGGGGGGGCAGGGGAAGAGGAGGGAGGGAAGGAGGGGAGGGAAGGAAGGATGAGGGGAGGGAAGGAAGAAGGGAGGGATGGAACAAAGGAAGGAGGGAGGGAGGGAAGAAGTGAACTGTAAAACCGACTCTTTCCCTGCATGAGCTGCTATTCTGAGTACAGGATACATCACTGCAGGTGTGCAGCACCTGCCTAGCACATACAAGGCTCAACAGAGGAAAGGAGGAGGGAGGGAGAACTGAATCCCTTGGCGGTAACCAGGAAATTGTCCCAAGTGGTTAAGTTTTTAACACCGCACGTGGAAGCGCCCCCTACGGGCAGCGGAGATGAACTGTGACTACGCCAGAAAGGGAAAGGAGGAGAAGTCAGCATCGACACAGCGATTACCTGGACTCGCCTTCGTCCTCGATGTGTTTGCAGTGCACGGAGTTCTGGGAGCTGATCTGGGTGTAGTCTTGGGGCGTCAGGTACAGGTATCTAAATCCCTTAAAAACGCACTTCAGTGAGCCTCAGATCGCGCTCTGTGGACTCCACAGCCACCAGATGTTCCAAGGTGTCAACGCCATCCAGGGTGGCTGTGGACAGCATCAGCTGTGCGGCCGCACACCTCAGGCTCACAACACAAGCCAACCACCGCAGGGCTACCCTGAGCTTCTCTCTTCCTCACACACAGCCTCACGCCCTGTCTGGTTATGTACTGTGTAGGGAATGTGTGTGTTCACGTGTGCACGCGTGTGTCTGCGTGTGCAGGTTGGATAGCCCACATGAAGTGCTTCCCATGTAAATCTGACTTCCGGAATAGCTGCTTCTACTTACTGAGATAACTGGGGGATGGGGCTCAATCACGTGCTGTAGATGCCTACCTGGTACAGCAGCCACTCTCAACCCGTGGGTCATGACCGTCGGGACACATATATGTCTGACTTTGAGAACTGAGGGGTGGCTCAGTAGCAAAGTTACAGGTGTGAAGTAGCAACAAAAATAAATTTGTGGTTGAGGGTCCCTAGGACCGTCAGAAATGTGTGTTTTCCAGTGGATGTGACCCACAAGTTGAGAACTGCTGGGCTGGGGGCATAACCTATATAATATACAACCCAGAGATAGCCTATATGTAGCCTACATGTAACCCTATAACATACTGTCATGATTCTGTGTTTTTACTGTGACCCATCCCATGAGATCAGGTGTGGGTAAAATTTGCTATTTTAGGGATGAGATTAGTGCCCAAAAGGTTTCAAATTACACAGCATTTTGGATTTCAGATGCTTAGACTAAGAATGGAATAAAGATCTATATTTTTCAACAAAAATGGGGAATTAATTTTCGACTCTCAAGGTATTATTTTTTGTTTCCTTTAGGGAAACAGTGTCACTGTCTGGAGACCATGTTCTGTGTGAGAGCGACTGTCCCGCTATCTCACGTCAGGGCTGTGTGTTTACAGCGACAGGAGACAGGGCTGGAGAGGACGGGCCCCTGGAAGCTTACTTGCTGGCTGGCCTAGAAGCCTTGACGGATCCCAAGCTGAGGAGGACCTGTCTCAAACAGAAGGTTGAAGGACACCCAAGGAATGATGCCCGAGGTTGTCCTATGACCTCTACCTACATGTATACACACGTACACACTCAGAGAGCGCATGAGGACACACATGCACCCTCATGTGCACACACACATAAACACAGTGCACCCTCACATATGTACACACGTATGCCCTCACACATGCATGGGCACATACACACATGCATACATGTGTGCGCGCGCACACACACACACACACACACACACACACACACACACACACACGGGCACCCTCATACATGCACACATACATGATCTAAGGCCTGGGTGTGGGACATTACTCACTTTGCATTCTGGGTACAGGAGGTGGATTTAGAAGCCGGCAAATGTCACCTGCATACCTACAAGTTTCTCATTGTCATGCCCCTAAGGGGTTCCTGCTAACCACCATGCCCCACAGCATTTTGTTTCTTGGTTTTGCTTTTGTTTTGAGACAGGTCTCACTACATGGCCAGGCAACCTTCAACTCCATCCTCCTGCCTCAGCCTCCCGAGTGCTTGGACATGCATGTGGCACTGTGCCTGGTTCTGTGAACCTGAGTTGTACATCTGTACCCTTTCCCACGGTCTCTCGGGAACCTTGACACCCTGCCGATGTGACGCGGGGTCTGTGTCTTTTACCCGCATGGGGTCAGAAGGGGTTTAGATTTTGAAGATTTTTCTTTCAGACTGGCATATTTGTGTATAACGGGATATCCCAGGAGGTACCAAGTCTAAACTCAACATTTATCCATGTTGCCTCCCACACAGTATCTTTGGGTTCCCATGCTCTGACTGAGACTCAGCAGATGGGGTCAGGTGGGACTTTCTGTTTGGGATATACTGACACTCAAGCATTTCAGATGAGGGGCTTCTAGGTTAGGGATGCTCTGTGCAGGGAAGCATCACGCCGCCACCTGCACTTCTGACGTACTTTGTAGGGATCCTCGGGGTCCACCCACGCCACTTGGAATATCTGCTTGATCTCCTCGGACAGGCCCAGACGGGCCCCGCTGTTGGCTGCCAGGTAGATTTGGGGGATGCCCTCTGTCCGGGCCATCTCCGACGCCCGTAGATACAGGAAGTCCTCTCCTATGCCAAAAGAGCCGATTTGGAAGGTGATGTCATTGCCAATGACGATAGCATCCCGGCCTTCTGGATACTCCGGGGTCTTGAACCTCATTTTGAAAACCACCATGCCCACCTGGGAACAAGACGAGGGCTAAGCAAAACACCTTTGGTTCTTCCCGGTGACATCTGAAGTGAGCTGACCCCAGTTGGGCCCTGCCGGATCCCTGCCTCATGCCCACCTCCTACCTCGTTACAACCAGGAAGCCGGTTCATCTCCACCAGCTGGCCCTGGGAGTCCAACACCAGCTCTGTGTATGTCAGGATATCTTTGGGGTACTTCTCTGGGGAGCCCCACAGTTTAAAGAGAGCCTGGGGGAGGGGGAGAGGAAAAGCTTGGAGTCATGGGTAGAGAAGTACTGCCTTCCCCGGTTGGAGGTAATTGATTAGAGCACCGGGTCTTCAATCACATTCCCTGTCCCCTTCCCTTTTGAGATGGACAGACAGGGTCTTTTCTCCCCTCCCCTCCCCTCCCCTCCCCTCTCCTCCCCTTCTCTCCTCTCTCTCTCTCTCTCTCTCTCTCTCTCTCTCTCTCTCTCTCTCTGACTGCCCCCTGCCTCTGTCTCCAAGAGCTCAGGATTACATGTGAACACTACCTGCCTGGCTTTTTTAAGGTCAGCGCCGTGGAGATCTGAACTGGGCCGTCACGCCCATGTGACAAGCCTGCTACCCATCGAGCGACTTCCCCAGCCAGGGCATGTTTTTCTAAGAACTGACTCAGCTCGGTACCAGAAGAGCTCAATAAGAGAGACTTATGGTTCTTCCAGAGGCCCCAGGACCCACGTTAGGCACCTTGCAACTCCCCAGAACTCCAGTTTCAGGGGCTCCAACACCCTCTGGGCTAGGCTGGCACCCGAATTCACACAACGTGTGCAAATAAACTCGGCATGCACACGTGCACATGAAGAACGGAGACAGCCCTGTGTCCCCACGTATGTGCCTGTGTGCCAGGGGAGTCAGATGCTGGGTCTGGCTGGCATGTCATAGATGGGTGATACTGGATCTCCCTTATCTCTGCCTTTCTACATGCTCTAAACCAGGGGTTACCCAAACCTTTCTAAGGCTGAGACTGTTGGCATTCTATCTAAGCTCCACCCCCACAGTTACCTGGCAACAGCCAGGTTTGCCTGACACTATATAAGGGCTGCTTGTCCCCTCCTCATTCTCTTGCTCTTGCCCTCTTCCCCTTTGTCCCTTCTCTCCCCATCCCCCCCTTCCCTCCACATGCTTATGGCCGGCCTCTACTCTTCTCCTCTTCTCCTCGTCTTCTCTCATTAAATCTTTCCACGTGGAACCATGTTGGGTTGGTGTGTTCTGTCTGGACGCGAGCTGAGATTTCTAACTCCAACAGCAAACCTTGAACACAGTTCCTCAGGCTGTGATTGACTCCCAACCATAAAATTATTTTTGTGGCTACTGCTTAACTGTAATTTTGTTACTGCTATGAATCATAACGTAAATATCTGATACGCAGGATACCTGACATCCGACCCCTGTGAAGGGGTTGTTCAGACCCCAGACTGAGAACCGCTGTTCTAAATGAATAGTCAGAAAAACCCAATATTATTTTCTTCCGAGACGGAGACTCACTACACGGGCAGGCCTCCAACTCCTATCGAGTGATGCCCCTGTCTCAGCCTTTCAAACAGCTGAGACTACAGGCAGTTGCCACTGCACCTGGCTCCCAGACATTGTCTAAGGGTAGGGCTGAGATTCCTCATAGCCAGTTTCTACTGCACCGGTGTCAATCTCCTGCATCGGAACACATGGGACTAACCAGAATGTGTCCCTGGGGAGATGGCTCATTCTTTTTTCCCTGTACTATTTTTTTGTGACCTTGATTCTCCAGAGACTAATTGCCTTAAAGTAAAGTGTACACTGCAAACACACACACACACACACACACACGTACCGCTTCCTCTCCGGGGTCGGCCTGGCCTCTGAATGGGGCCTAGGCAAGCAGCAGTTAACATACAAACAAGCAAACAGATCAGAAGTAGGGGCCGGAGGTCAAGGCACAGGGAGCAAAGTGGGGTCCTCAAAGCCTGAGGACCAGGGTTCACTCCCACAGAGCTGAGGAGATGGAGCCTGGGGAAACCCTGAGGCTTGCAGACCGGCTACTCTGGTCAAACTGGCAACCTCCAGGTTAACAGAGAGACTCTGTCTCAAAAAACAGGATGGAGAACAAAGGAAATAGCTGATGTTGACCTCTGGTCCATACACACACATGCACACATGTGCACACGCGTGCACACATGTGCACACGCACACACGCACGCGTGCACGCACGCACACACACATGCACACACACACACACACACACACACGCACGAAAGCCAGAAGCTTGAAATGGTGCTTTTCTTCCCCCCACCCGATTCCCTTTGTATCCCAGCTTCCGTCGCACATCACCGAACAAGATGAAGTTTGGTTTATCTGGGGAGAAAGTACCATGAGGTCAGTCATTCCTGCATGACTTGGTTCTTCCCGGGAAGAACTCATCTGGAACGGGTCTCAGAAACATAACTCAGGACAAAGGATGGGTTCCCGTGGGAGGAGGGGAGGGGCCCCTCGATGGCTGTTCACATCTGAGCCCGCAGGACTTACCTGCCTGAACATCTCTGGGAAGTCGTACATATAGGTGGTCCCCAGGGACTGCGCCTGGAATCGCTTGGCCTGGAGCAGATCCTTGGTGACGTAGGGCGTGTTGATCAGCATCCCGTGCAGGCTCCCTTGTTTGTTGCCGAAGGAATGAAACATGATCTGGACGGAAAGGAAGAAAAAGGGAGGGGGCTGGAGAGGTGACCCCACTAGTTGCTCTTCTGGTGGACCTGGGTTTGAGGCCCACCTCAACCTGAGTCCTCACAATGAAAGTTCAGTGGAGTGGCAGGTCCACGGTGCAGACCTTACACCCTTTGCCATGTGGCAACCGGAGCAGGATGGGCCTGTGGGAGACAGAGCCCACCCCCAAGGAATGCAGACAGGAACCATGGGGACCCGTGTGGGGTCTATTCCAGCGATTGGCCAGACACCCGTGTCACTTTACAGTTCAGGTAGCACTCTTGGTCAACTGAATCGTGTCTTAGGGAGAAGCTGGGTCAGGGTAGACCTTATCCAATATTTTGTTCTGTGCTACCTTGCAACTTAAGACTTTTGAGTCTCATAATTTCAAACTTAAGAAGCACGCGTGTACACATATGCAGACACACACGTGTATTTATACACGCATGTACATGTGAAATAGTCTGGGGTTCATTTACAAAACTCGTTTCTGCAAGGTGTTTGGGGGAAGCACTTTTCTCTAGCGGACCAGTGGCAGTGAGCTCTGCCTGGGAACTGCCACATACTCCACTTCCCACCGGCAACAGGGCCACAGGATGGACCCTGCCATGGGGATCTGCCTAGGAGGACAGATGGAAAAATGCCACACCCACCACACCCTGAAGCTATCTACTGGAGGCCGCCATGATCCAAGGCGAGTCGAGAGGACGCAATGCCCTGGCTAGCACGCCCTTACGTTTCCGGATCTGGAGTCGGTCACTTCTTTGTAGAGGCTGATGTCCAGGTAGTAGCCGGACTCATTGGTGATGAAGAGGCGAATGGGGACGGCACAGTCCGAGGTCGTCTGACGGATGTTGATCTTAACTTCTGCCTGCAGCACACGGAGCTTCCACAGCCGACTGCCGTAACGCATGACCATGGCACGCACCGACTCCTCGATCTGTGGAGAGGTGCGGCACCATCACGGCCCAGCCCACACACAGGCGAGGGGACAGTGAAGTCTGCAGGAAGCGAGGAGCCCGGCAGCCGACACGGACTATTAGTGGTGAAACACCGATGAGGACGGGACCCAGGGCCTTGGGTATGCCAGGCAGGTGCTCTGCCACTGAGCTACACCCTCAGTGACAGGGTCACCAGTAATAGAACCTGCCCATGTGTCACCCTATCTTTCTGTGCCTCCCAGGCTGTCACAGTTTTCTTCTGGACTGGGTGGAGGAGTCAGGCCAGGGCATCCCCATGGGTCCTGTGAGTCCTACAGATACCGACATCTCTGGTTCCAGAGTCAGCATAATTAAGGTTGGTCTACTGCAGCGCCAGCTTGTGTACAATGCCCCAGCCTCAGACCTTAGGCTCTCCCCTGTGCCGGCAGAGCCTGGAGTTAGAGGGGGCATAAACTCTGCCAGGGATTCTAGATACACGCGTTGTCTGAGCCCAAGCATCTGGACTGACTGGAAGGTCTCTTCTCCCCTGACTCTCAGCTAACCACCTGTTCATCCTTTTGATGGTCTGTATATACTCAGCCAAGGGAATGACACTATTAGAGGCTGTGGCCTTGTTAGAAGAGGTGTGGCCTTGTTGGAGGAGGTGTGGCCTTGTTGGAGGAGGTGGGGCCTTGTTGGAGGAGGTGTGGCCTTGTTGGAGTGGGTGTGTCACTGTGGGCATGGGCTTTAAGACCCTCATTCTAGCTGCCTGGAAGTCAGTCTTCCACTAGCAGCCTTCAGACAAAGATGTAGAACTATAAGTTCCTCCTGCACCACGCCTGCCTGGACACTGCCAAGTTCCTGCCTTTGTGATAATGGACTGAACCTCTGAACCTGTAAACCAGCCCCAATTAAATGTTGTCCTTATAGGAGTTGCCTTGGTCACGGTGTCTGTTCACAGCAGTAAAACCCTAACTGAGACAATCCTAGAACTCGGGCCTGGAGGACCGGGGACCACCACCCCAGAGCAATGCAGCATGAAGACCCATGGGAAAACACACCACAGTAGTACAACCTTGAGTGGGTCCATGATGACCGTGGGCACGAAGTTGAGGAAGATGTGGTTGCAGTCGGTGCGCACGCTGGTGTTGTTGAACGCCACCTCCAGCTCGTCCATGGCTTCCAGCAGCAGCCGCTCCCCTTCATTCTGCAGGTACTCGAAGGAGGCTTCCTGCCAAAGGGCGAGGAGGCTGCCCTCAGCCAGAGGCCTTGCCCAGGCTCGTGTCCCCCTCCTCCTGGTGGGTCTGGTGAGACGGCGGAACCTTGCTGAGGGCAGGAGGCTGTGCACCCCGCTCTGTACCCTGATGCTCGGACATCTACACTGTGGCCTCAGGGTATGCTTGGGAGTGGGGGGGGGGCGGCTTGCTACCAAGCCTGACAGCCTGAGTTCAGTCTCCAGGTCCCACACAGTGAGAGTAAGAGAACAGACCCCACAATTGCTCTCCTGTGTCCATGCACATGCTGTGGCGCTCCCTCCCACCCCATACATACATACATACATACATACATACATACATACATACATACAACATACATACTACATACATATGTATTTTTTTTAAAACTTCATCAGTGGCCAATTTGATCTTTTTAAACCACTGCGCCACACACACACACACACCATACACAGTACATCCACAGACTTACCTCGTACTGGGTTTTTGTTCACATAGAGCATGGTCTACAAGCGAAACCACAATTGTTCTGAGTGTCTCACCCACACTGGTTCAGACCTTCCATTCCACATCGGGATGAAATCACCTCTAGAAAGACCATCTGTAGACCTGGCCCCTCCACAAGAATTCTTGGTCTCTTTTTGTTTATTTTTGGAGGCAGGGTTTCTCTGTGTAGCCCTAGCTGTCCAGGGACTCTGGCTCTAGAAAGATTATCAACTCACTCTGGCTGGCCTCGAACTCGGGGATCTGCCTGCTTCTGCCTCCTGAGTGCTGGGATTAAAGGCGTGCGCCACCACCTCTGGCTTGGCACTCACATAATTGTTTTTTTAAAAGCATACATGTGTATATGTTGTATATGTGCATTGTATTTGCATGAAGTATATATGTGCTCTCTATTCACGTGTGTGCACTAGTGCTCAGAAACATGGGAACATGTGTGTTAAGGTCTGAGGTTGACGGTATCTTCTACAGATCGCACTCTGCTTTCTTTTTTAAATTGTGTGTGTGTCTGTGTGGAGTTGTGTGTGTGTCTGTGTAGAGTTGTGTGTGTGTGTGTCTGTGAGTGTGTGTGTGTATCTGTGTGGGGTTGTATGTGTGTGTGTGAGTGTGTGTGTGTGAGTATGTGTGAGTGTGTGTGTCTGTGTGGAGTTGTGCGTGTATGTGTGTAACTGTGTGTGTGTGAGTGTGTGTGTGTGTGTCTGTATGGAGTTGTATGTGTGAGTGTGTGTGTCTGTGTGGAGTTGTGTGTGTGTGTGCAGAGTTGTGTGTGTGTGAGTGTGTGTCTGTGTGGAGTTGTGTGTGTGTGGGTGTATGTGTGTGTGTGGAGTGTGTGTGTGTGTGTGTGTGTGTCTGTGTAGAGTTGTGTGAGTGTGTGTGTGAGTGTATCTGTGTGGGGTTGTGTAAGTGTGTGTGTGTCTATGCAGAGTTGTGTGAGTATGTGTGAAGTGTGTCTGTGTGGAGTTGTGTGTGTGAGTGTGTGTGCCTGTGCAGAGGTGTGTGTGTGTGTGTGCGTGTGTGTGTGTGTGTGTGTGTGTGCAGGAGCCCGTTGAGTTGCAATCAGCTGTGGGCCATGCCTCCAGCCTTCCACTCTACTTCTAGGCACACGGTGTCTCACCAGACCTAGAGCCTGCTCACTCTGGCGAGCCCTACTTGTCCTGGGAATCCCTGTCTCTGCTGAGACCACAGGGAGCAAACAGAAGAGATTTCTTGAACAAGCCAGCACTCTTCTACCCAGAAAATGTTACAGAATATAAGACTCTGACGGAAGCATCATCGCTGACTGAGATGTCCAAAAGGGCGGGTGCGCTGAGAAACCCCCTGACCCCCCAGAATGCATCCCAGATGGGAACTTGAGGGAAGAGAAGGCCAGAGTAGACGGACAGGCTGCAGGGTAGGGGTGGGCGGGAACACTGTGCCACCTCACCTTGGTGATCAGGTCTGAGTGCCGTATGATGGCTCGGATGAAGAACCTGTGGTCGGTCACCTCCAGCCCTTCCTTCACCTTGGCGGCTCCCAGGTAAAGATGCATTTTATGGTTGGCACAGGGCACGGCCGTCAGGTCAAAGTTGCGCATCCGGCTCAGCTCCAGCTGGAAGGCCAGGGCCGGCTCCAAGTGGCGGTAAATCCGGTCTTCTGCAAACTGCAGGCCGGCCAGAGAGAGGACAGTCCGTTTGTCACTGTGACAGCCGCTGAGCCTGGTGCCCTTATTGTGTGTGGCACCTGATTGTGACCGATCCCCGAGGCTCAGGAGGTTTGCAGGTCACTGGCATTGCAAGAGCAACCCCGGTGTTACGGTATAATTATAAAAGCACGCGACTGGCTCCTGCGAGTTACCCCTCCAAGTGGATCTGAGCGCTCTTGCTGTTTCTCTGTCAGCGGCTTTTACACGCTGTCCCCTTGGTGGATCGTTACCATGCCTGATACACACATCGGGTTCCACAGGCCATGCTAGCATGGCCCCACACCATGCTAGCCCCAAGCATTCTATAGCCTAGCACGGCTTCCTGTCACGGACTCTGCTCACACTCCCAACAGTGAACACACAGCTCCACAAACTCCACAAACCCAACAACCAGGTTTCTATGTTAAATGCTCAATGTACAGTACATCCACACAGTTAACTGACAACCAGTCGTTAAGGCTATAAGCCGTCCACCTAGACACACAAAATCCTGTACACATTCATCCCTTGAGAATGGCCCTAACAACCTGTATCTACCTAGAGATGCATGACGAGGAGCATTTGCGTCTGCCTCCATGTTGCTTCTCCCGCTGCTCTCCCCATTGCTCCTCTCCTCACTTAAAAACTTTTCTCCCGCCCATCCTTCCTTCTCGTCCAATGACAGGCCCCGTTCTATCCTGTACCTGCCTTCCTGCATAAAGACATCAACCTACACTCCTGAGTGTGCCTTGCTTGCCCCCAGGATGTGCCAGAGCCACGAGGCTGCTGTCTGTCAGCATCTCTTATTCTTCAACTTCTGAACCTGGCTTCTTTACGGGATTAAGTCCCTCAAAGGAGTCAACTGGCAGTTTGGGAAACTGAGGCAGAGAGAAAATAACAAGTCTCCGTGTCCCGCCCCACCAAGCGCCCCCTTCCCCCCCAATAAGGATGGTACTAAATGTTCTAGGGTGATAGTTAATCAAACGGCTGTAGCTGTGCTCCAACAAGGATTTATATATAAACCAGGCTGCCCGCTTACTGAGTACAGCACAAATGCAAAATACATCAAGGGACGGGGAGCCCTGTGTGTCCCAGCTAACTACAGGATACATGGGGCTCCTTCTGACTGTGTGGTTCCAGGGAAAATGGAGGGCCCTCACCTCTGGCTCCGGGGCATGCCCGTGGGGGCGTGTGAAGGATACTCAGAAATAATAACATCGTCAACGCCTTCACTCTTACCTCATCTCTCGCTCTGAACGTGAAGAACTTGGGAAATTCTCTCTGCAAAAAGAAACCGGTGCAAGAGGCCGTTCAGCGCGGCGAGACTCTGAGCCCTTTCCCCTTGTGTTTTGTGATCATTAAAAAACGGCCCCATTTGCTTCCAGAATGAATCATCTGGAAAGACTGTCCTAGCAATTGCCTGCCTCTATCTCATCCTAGAGAATGATTAACAACTATCCCCGGCCCGAGGCTCAGAACAGAAAAGATGGCAGACTAAGGATTGGGACTAACCTCTTGGGCGATAAGGAATGTGATTCTTCTCAGTCCGTAATCCACAAGGATGTGTTTCTGCATTTAAAAGCACAGACACAGGGGGAAGATTATTTGGTTAGCAAAGGCCTGGTGTGCTGACGCATGTTGCCACACATACACTAAATGCAAGAGGCCAGCAGTCGGAGACCCCTAGCAGACAACGTTCAGAATGAGTGATTCGGCAGAGCTGGGAAGTAAGTCAGTGGCTGCCTCCAGTTGGGGAGAAGGCCGGGAGAGGACTCGGGGTTCTGCTTCTCAGGTGATGTTCTCAAACTGACAGTGGTATGAAGGCCACCACTGTGTACATACTGGAAAAGCCACAAATTGTGCATTTTATGGAGTGGGGTGTTTTTCGGTTGTAATGGGATTTGAACCTAGAACCCATAGTTTGCCAGGCAAGAGCTCTACCACTAAGCTATATCCTCAGTCTGAATTCAATGGCCGAGTTATACACTGATGTGCACTGGAAGTTATGAGACATGCGTGTAAGGGTTCAGACTCTGATGCTGCACACGGAAAGTGCAAGAGCAGATGGAACTGAGTCAGGACACAGACACACTCTCTTGTGGGGCAACAGGAGCGACCATATCTGGTCTGAACGTTGATCAGCAGGGTAAAAACCTATCATGGTTTGTATATGCTTGGCCAGGGGAGTGGCACTATTAGGAGGTGTGACCTTGTTAGAATGGGTGTGGCTTTGTTGGAGAAGGTGTGGCCTTTGTTGGAGGAGGTGTGGCCTTGTTAGAGGAGGTGTGGCCTTGTTGGAGGAGGTGTGGCCTTGCTGGAGTGGGTGTGTCACTGTGGGTGTGGACATTAAGACCCTCATCCTAGCTGCCTGAAGTCAGTATTCTGCTAACAGCCTACAGATGAAGATGTAGAACTCTCAGCTCCTCCTGCACCATGCCTGCCTGGATGCTGCCATGTTCCTGCCTTGATGATAATGGACTGAACCTCTGAACCAGTAAGCCAGCCCCAATTAAATGTTGTCCTTATAAGAGTTGCCTTGGGGGGTTGGGGATTTGGCTCAGTGGTAGAGCGCTTGCCTAGCAAGTGCAAGGCCCTGGGTTCGGTCCCCAGCTCCGAAAAAAAAGAAAAAAAAAAAAAAAAGAGTTGCCTTGGTCACGGTGTCTGCTCCTAGCAGTAAGACCCTAACGAGACAGAACCCGTCAAGCTGTATCTGTGCTTGATTTGCTTTATGTGTATGAGTGTTATGTCCTATCTGTCCACCACAGTGTTGCAGATGGGTGCTGGCTGCCATGTAGTTGCTGGGGATTGAACCTGAGTTCTCTGCAAGAGCAGTCAGAGCCCTAACCATTGAGCCATCTCTCCTGCCCTCCCCATAAATTTTTTACTCTATTCCCAGCCTGGGGTATTTTGTGTCAGCCACACAAAGGTCAAGACAGCCTGTCCTCTGACCCCAGAGGCAGGACGGGAATACCTTGGACTGTACAAAGGCACGGAAAACCGGCACCAGCCTCTCGTCCTCCATGTGGTCGGCGCACTGGATGGCCACATTCAGGATGTGGATGGGCTCCTCTCGAAGGCTCTGCGAGAGAAAGAACGAGGGCTGGGGGCAAGAGGGCTGGGCTATAGCCCGCTCCTCCCCCAGCGCTACGAACTGCCCATTGGGCTCACCTTGCCGTCCTCCTCTGAGTAGAGGGAAGTGCACGCCTTACTGAAGAGAGGAGTGTCTGTAGGCACGTTGGCAAAGCAGGAGATGACTTCATCGAAGTTCCTGTGGGGTAGGACAGAGGAAAGATGAGGGACCCTGCCACTAAAGGATGTGGCCAGTCCCGGTCCCTGTGGTTGATGGCCTCCTGTCTGCCCAAGCCCCTTAGGACAGTGGGCCAGTCTTTCCCATCACTCCCTGAGTCTGGAGTTCTTAACTACAGTGCCTGTGTCTGGGTCTCCCAAGTGTTAATGAATGAGTGGCTGGGGGTTGGTGAAGCCCAATAGCGTTCCTGTGCCCTACCTGGTGAACTCCTCAAATCTCCTGAAGGCCACCATGGCCCCCATCCGCTGGCACAGTGGGGAGAAGCCGCTGTCCATGAAGAGTTCCTTACTGTGTCTCAGCAGGTCAGGGTCAGAGACGTTGATGGGCATGGCCATCCTGCAGGGCGAGGAGAAAGGGAAGTTGAGGCAGCTGCTGCCCACTGGGCCCTCCGAGCCCTTCCCGTGAAGGAGGCTCTGGAAAGCCAGATCCGGAGAAGAGGCTTTCCCGAGTGGGGTCTGGGATGGAGAGAGGGGGAGACTTGCAGTTGGGGGACAGGTGCTGAGGGGGTCGCATCAGTCCCCTCAGGACATGCAGTAAGAGCCCAGGAAGTGAGTGAGTGAATGGATGAATGATGTATGCATAAACAAGTTCAGTCCCAATGTAGTCCAGAGGTAAATCCAAACGGGCAAGCATAGGCACACAGAGGAGGTATGCTCCCAGCCTCAGTTTCCCCTGCAGAGCCCAGCTCTAGGCAGCTGGTAAGGAGGTAAGTTTGGTCTTGGATTGCCCCAGGCCCCCAGTCCCTTCATCCTTTTCCCTGTCTTGCGATGAAGTTGGTGGCTGTTAGGAGTTTAGAGAGCCACTCTTCCAAGAAACCAGTCACATGAGGACTCTGGAATTGGGTACAGGAGGGGTGAATCCATGAAGTGTAAAACACAATGTGCACAGAAGCCGGAACTGCCCCACCCTTCCTAGGAAGGAGGGCTGTTGCAAGGGTGGCCCTTGGCTGGTATATGGGGACTTTGACTTGGGTCCCTTTTCCTAAATGCGTGTGGCTTGCAAGGCCTTTGTTGCTGTAACCAACTGTATAGGTTGGTGATTTCAATCCTCTCCTTAGAGCCTGGGAATATTCCTTCTCAAAATGAACAAACCAACCAACCCAGGGTCTCGTGTATTGGTCTGGCTGGCCTTGAACTTGAGGTCATCCTCTGCTTGTCCCCTGAGCGATGCTTTTTTTTTTTTTTTTTTGCCTTACCGGGCCCAGATTAGTGCCTGTGTGAGCAGAGGCCCATAAGAAGCATGGGTGTTAACCTAGTTCAGACACCTCACAAACTCATGGTGATGATTAATCCTCCCTCCCAACTTAATTGGGGTTAGAATCACCCTGCAGACTGATGAGGTGCATTTTCAGGGGTCTCTGGGAAGGTTTTTCCAGAGAAGATTAACCGGAGGGGTTAATGTCCCAGAACGTGGGCGGCACCATCCCCTAGGCTGGAGGCTTCGGTGGAATACAATGGGGGAAAGGAGAGAACCGGGTAACCAGTGAGCCTCTCTCCTTTGGCCTTCTTCACCTAGATGGACTCCAGAGCCTGTGACACCAGGAGCCCTAAGGAAGTCTTCCTCGGTGTGCTCTGTTGGGTAATATGGTCAAGACGATGGGACAGCTAGCACAGATCACAACCTATGACTGCAGGACTCCATTTCTTCTTCCAGTCTCTCCCCCCAGCCTTTGCCTTTGCTGATCTCAGACTGTAGGCACGGCTGTGTACTGAGTCCCACAAGGCCTCCTAGGCCAACTGAGCACCCAGGACTGCTCTCGGGGACTCTCCAACACGAAGGAATGTTCCTGATATTTCCAAAATCATGGTCCAGACCCTCGACTCCCCTACCACAACATCCACAGGTCGCAAACTCAGACACCCACACAGCTACTCTCAGACTGACTGTGCTCTCAGTTACACAGGCGTAACTCAGATGCTCACCCTGATAACTCAGGGGAGTTCAGACCATCCAGGGTCTAGATTTCCAGCTCCTGGAAATGCAAACCTAGGAAGGTATAGATGGGACAGTCACCACCACACAGGGCAATAGTGGATGGCGTGAGAGCGGCAGACTCTAGGGCCAGATGGTACTAGAGGGTACTCCCAGCTCTCACCCAGCAATGTTCACAGCCTCCTGGGACAAATGGCAATTCTGGTTCTAGACACAGCCTCCTAGTAGATCTCAGTAACCCAAATCACACATGGCCAGCTTTACAGACACATGCTCGGGTCTCTCCCGCTGGCCCTCCCCAGAGCCTCAAAAGGCTGGGTCCCAGAGTTAGCCCAAACCTAAAGTAAGTCACATTATCAGCCGGCAGCAACAGCAAGGTCCTGGGGGCGTCTCAGTGTCTAAACCAGAACAGGAGCTGGTGCCCAAACAGGGGTCATAAGCAACAACCTGGGCATGTGTGCAGGTCCTCCCTGAAACAGTATGAGACCCCCATATCCCTTAGGGAAGGCGCGGCCCTCATCCCCCAGAAGCACTTGCTGCTCAGACAAAACAGTCGAGAGAGAAAACAACTCTCGTGGGACATTTCAAAATTCTGTATAACACACACACACACACACACACACACACACACACACACACACACACACACGCTGACTGCATGCGTGCACACACCAAGGCGCCCAGACGACCATCCTCAAAACAGCTGAATCGGTACAAGACTTGTCTCACAGTGAGGCAAAGTACAGCAGGACTTTAGAAAAGAAAAAAAGAAAGGTAAAAACAAACGAACAAACCAGAAGTTAAGACGCAAGGAGCCGCCTCCTGGAGGCCTTCCTTTCTTACCGGTAAAGCTTGCTCTTTCAGAACCAACAGGAAGAGAAACACTTGTAAAATCCTGAGAGGGGGCCGTGGAAGGGTGGCTCGGCACCTGCCTCTCAGGCCTGACGATGCAAGTTCAATCCCCAGAACCCACGTAAGGGTGAAAGAGCCGGCTCCACGGAATTAGCCTGTGACTGTGACACATATCTCTCTCTCATATGCACACACACATGCACATCTCTCACACACACACCTGTATGCATCTCACACACCTACCTACACATACACCTGCACACTCTTCTTACACCTGCATACACATGTCTCTCTCACACACATATGTATCTGCACATCTCACACACCTATGCATACATCATACACACACCTGCACACACATCTCTTACATACACACATACCTCCTCCATCTCATGCATACATACAAATACACACACATCTTACACGCACACACACACACACGCAACTACACATGGACACACACATTGCATAACTGAACACACATCTCTCTTACATACACACCACACACATGTACACACATCTCACACACACATCATATACTACATACACATCACACACATGCACACATACATGCAAATACACATGGACACATACATCACACACATATCATATACCACACGCAAGCATGCACACACCATACATATCACATACACATATCATACAATATACACGACACACGACACACCACACACACCACACACACACACACACACACACACACACACACACACACTGATAAGTAAAATAAAAGCACAAGAGAACCAGGAAAACACAGACCCTGCCTCATGTGAATGAGTTCTGACCCATGGAACCCAAGTCCCATGACCTCCACTCCAATCACAAGCAAGGCCTCTGGGAAACCCAGTTCCAAGACAGAGGGACCAGGGACAGCGGCAGGGAGGGAGCCTTTGGATTCCCATGGGGAGACATGGCTACATTCTAGAAGGTTCCACACTCTAACCCTGCTTCTAAGGAAGAGGAACTAGAGACTGTGAGCAGTTTTGCAGTCAGACAGACGTCCCCTCGAGCACACTGGTGTTCCTTGTTCCACAGATGAGCGGGAAAGGCTGCAGGAGACCTACAGCGGGGAAGGGGCCTCCCCAGAGCCACACATACTTGCCGGATCCTTCCAGAGAGAAGACAGCGAGGAAAGAAACAAGGGGAAACCAAGTCCCTACCGGTTGGGGTGGGAAGACGGCAGCATGAACTGGAACTCCACCACGCAGGTGCCGTCCGGTAGCTCCCGGTGCTGCAGGCTGTTTAACTCGTAGGCAATGTAGCCTCTCCGCACGTAAACCTGAGGGTGCAGAGGGAGGACGGTGAACATCCACAGAGACCAGAGGATTTCAAAGGCACGAAGCGCTGTGCACAGGACCTCTGCAGGCTCTCTAAGCTGCACCAAAGGGGATTTCTCAAGAGATGAGGAGCAAACACTTCAGACTTTGGGAGACCTCATTCCTGATGAAGATTCTACTGTTGTGGCATAGAAGCCACCATTGAAAAAAATGAATGTATGTATCTGTGTTCTAATAAAACTTTATCTGAAAAAAAAAAAAAAACAATGGCCTTGATGTCCCGTGGGTTGAAGTCTGTCAGCTCTACTCTAACCAGCTGGAATTTAACACCACGAGCCTCATAATTTTAAATTCCTAGTAGCTACTTGGGGGGAAATTTTATATTTTCTCTTTCTAGAAATACTCCAGCAATTTTCATCTCAATACTGATGCTTAAAAACACCCAGAGTTTCCTGAGCTTCCCAGGAGAACTACACATGTCGTAAGTCACTGTCAGAGGATTTCACTCGTTGTGGTTCCTCTCAGGGAAGGTAGCCCACCCTGGGCCCATCAGCATCGCCAACATGAACAACTCTTGCTGTCTGTGTAATAAATACGTCACAGCTGTGACCATGACAGCCCGAGTCCTGTGTGTCCTTGTTAATCATTGAACTGGAGTGTGCTCGGGGACCCCAAACGCATTTAGGAGGACGACAATAACCCTGTCATCTCAAGAGTCTGAGCCTACAATGTACATCCCCAGTGTGCCTGAGCCACAAGGGAGAAGCTGAATCATGTTGAACAAACGTGCCTGATACGGACTGGGGCGTATGAAGGTATATCCTGGGGCCACACAGACAGCTCGGTGGGTAAAACAACTGTGGTGCAGGCCTGACAACCTGAATTCGCTCTCTGGAACCCACCTAAAAAGCCCAGTGCGGTGGCACACATCTGTAATCTCAGCATCCCTAAGCTGAGTTGGGAGACAGAGAGGAGAGTCAGCGGGAAGCTCACGTTCCAGCACACAGCCTGGTAGCAGAAAAGAGACCCTGCCTCAAAAAAATTTTAAAGGGGTTGGGGATTTGGCTCAGTGGCAGAGCGCTTGCCTAGGAAGCGCAAGGCCCTGGGTTTGGTCCCCAGCTCCAAAAAAAGAACCAAAAAAAAAAAAAAAAAAAAAAAATGTGTGTAATGGTACCTGACCAGATACCATTAACTTTAACTTCCACGTGTGTCCCTATGGTCCAACTCGCTCTTGAGTCCTCTTTCTCTCACACACCTAAGATTGATTTATTGATGACAAGTTTTTAAAAGCTAGAAAAACCCCTCACAGATACAACTAGGAAATGACACTGTCAACATAACGTCCGCTGGGGTGTACTGTGTCTCGAGAGCAAGGCCCCCTGCAGCTGTCGCATGCTCAAAGCCCCAACCAGTCTCTGTGGAGATCTAGGCATAGCTGGCATGGCATGGGTGACCAACGGGGTCCAAAAGTCGCAGGAAAAGATGGGGGCTCACAAGGCATGGAGACGCTGCGCTTGGCGGCCCAGGGTGAGCTAAGACTGTCAGCCATGTAACTCAGCCCCAGGTAAGAGGTCCTGAGAACAGGAGACGCCGCATCCTGTTTGCAGGAGTGGAAACAAACAATCCTGACAGGAATCCATTGGGACAGACAGAGTGCCTGGCAGACACCCCATGAGGGAAGCTGTCCCCTGCCAAAGGGAGGTGGCCTGTGTCTTCTGCTCCAGACAGAAAAGTCTTTGAGATACTGAATATTCAAGAATAAGAAGTTTGCACAAGGTGCATCTGGCTTGGCACCGGGATGTGGCCCAGCTGTGGAGAATCCTATGATGCCACAGGGCCTGGCCTGGACTGCGCAAGAAAACAAAGTGTGAATCCTGGCTCTGTCCCCGTCTGTGTGGCCCTAAGAAAGTCACCTCGCATCTCTGAGCTCAACTTATCCACCCTTCCTTAGAGAGAAGAGGTCACGTTTGCAAGGCACACAACCTAGGGACGGGGCGTGCAGGTGGGCAGGCGGGCAGCAAACACTCAGCGTTTCTCTACTTACCTCCAGGGACGCCATACAGACAACCTTGTTAGCGTGATAGAAGAAAGTGGGCAGGACGTCGAAAATGGTCGTTTCCGAAAGTATTAGTTTCTGTGGGAAACAGGAGGGGCAGGAAAGCAAATGGAAGTGAGCAGGTGCAACTCACAGTCACTGTCACTATTGCAGGTGGTGTCCCTGATATTAGGGACTCCTTTGCACAGAGCCTTGGGAGACCGGACGATGAAGGAGTGTGGGGTGACTGTGCGCAGGGCAGGGTCCCGGTTTCAAATGCTGACGGGTACTTATAAGTTTATGATAAGCTAGGGTCCTGGCAGGAACCTGGAAAGAGAAAGTCAGTGCCAGCCCCCACCCCTACCCCAGTTGCCCCACCCCAACCCCAACTCCCCCACCCCCAGCCCAGATCTCCTACCCCCATTGCAAAGGGCTCACACCTCCTGGTATGTTAAGGAAAAAATACACGCATGAACACACGAACGCACACGCGCGCGCGCACACACACACACACACACACACACACACATACACGTACATGTTAGCATTATTAACCCTGTACTGGCCAGGAAAGCCTCAATCCTGTTGCCCCATGCATACTGCAAACCCTATGGTCCCCGAGGCTCACCTTGAGGTTTTCCGGGCAGAACTGGTGGCCATACATGTCAATGGCTGACAGGAAGATGGACTCCACCTGGTTGTGCCGCAGTTCGTAGGAGGGGAGGTGAGAGGCAATCAGGACCTGCAAACGGGAGGAGGGAGGGCAGAGGTGACAGGAGCTGGGAGGAGGGAGAGCCACAGACACCGGGGCTCCATGCTTCGAGACCAACCTGCCTGGCTCTGAGGGCCACCTTGCAGTGCTCAGTCCTGCTCAACTGCGTGAGTTCCTTGAGGATGGAGGTCAGCTCTTCTGACAGGGCGGGGTCTGGGCCACACAGCTCATCCTTCAGGGGCAAGGACAGAACCCAAGTTGACTTTGTTCTACCCAAGGGGCAAGCACTCGGCTGGTCGGGGAGGTGGGGGCTAAGGGGATCAGGTGGGGAGGGGAGGGGTGGTGGAGGGGTAAGTGAGGGTGGAGGAGAGTCTAGCTTCAACTCTAAACACATCTAGCCAGGTGTTTTTAGAGCCCTTAGCTGGGCAGTGGTGGTGCAAGCCTTTAATCCCAGCACTCAGGAGGCAGAGGCAGGTGGATCTCCATGAGTTCAAGGCCAGCCTGGTCTACAGAGCGCCAGGACAGCCAAAGCTACACAGAGAACACTGTCTTGGGGAGAAGAAAAGTTCTTGCCTCTTTTTATTACAGGTTCATGTCATTCATTCACTGACCCATGCACCTCAAATATGCCCTCACGCCTGATGGGCTGTACCGGGAAGTATATGTGTGTGTATGAGCATGCACATGTGCTTGCATGTGCGTGGGGAGAGGACCAGCCCACCCTGGAAGTCTTCCTCTGTTGCTTTCCACTTTATTTTCTGAGCCTGGGTCTCTCCTGAATCTGGACTCAGGAACTCACTGGTCTGGCTGGTCTAGGCTGCAGGCCTTGGGGATTCCCCATCTCCAGCTCTGGAATTCTGGGTTCACAAATGGGCCGCTTTACCCTGTGGCTTTTTATGTGGAATTTGGGAATCCAAACTCTGGTCCTCGCACCTATGCAACGGGTGCTCTACCCACTGAGCCATCTCCTGGGCCAGGTAAGCCTGTACCCCTTCTGCTGAACGAGGAGCTATTCTGCTGCAGACAGGGCTGTGTGCACAGGGGTACAGGCAGGGCTGTGTGTACAGGGGTGCAGGCAGGGCTGTGTGCACAGGATGCAGATGGGGCTGTGTGCAATAGGGCTGTGTGCACAGGGTGCAGATGGGGCTGTGTGCACAGGGGTGCAGATGGGGCTGTGTGCACAGGGATGCAGGCAGGGCTATGTGCATGGGGTACAGGCAGGGCTATGTGCACAGAGCCCCCGTGTTTCCTCTTGTGTCTTCATTGTAAGAGGGGATGGGGACAGCTCAGAAAAGGGGCTCCCTAAACATCCACTGGAGACAGATCTGCGATGGGAGGAAGCGGCGGCTGCTGAGCCACTGCCATCCACCACCCACGTCAGCTGACACTGTCCTCTAAGATACCCTGCCACCTACAGAGTGGAGGCTGAATCACCCCTCACTTACACACATGTACTGCCCCATTCATGAAAGCCCTGCTTTCCTATTTATCGGGCTGTCACCCTCTCCTTCTCAATCCCTGTAGGACCAGACAGCTACAGCATTGCTCTCACTGTCCTAACCCTGTGGCTGCATCGAGCACACAGAGCCCAGGGGGTGTCCACCAACTAGGCTAAGAGGGCCACCATTCAAAGGCTACTCGGTATGGGGCTGGGGAGATGGTTGAATTTAGCATATAATCTTTAAAACTGACTCACATATTCAATCAAGAAATTCTGGCACAGAGCAGGTGCTTTGTGTCACTGCCTATTGTAACGAATAAAGTTTTATTGTGCATGGGGCTGGAGAGATGGCTCAGCAGTTAAGAGCGCTGACTGCTCTTCCAGAGTTCCTGAGTTCAATTCCCAGCAACCACATGGTGGCTCACAACCATCTGTAAAGAGATCCGATACCCTCTTCTGGTGTATCTGAAGACAGCTACAGTGTACTTGTATATGATAAATAAATAAATCTTTAAAAAAAAAGTTTTATTGTGCAGCCACGCCATAAACAATGACGGAGTCAAGCAGTTAGGTCACAGACCCAAACACCTGCAAGGTCTACTACGCCTTCACTTTCTAGATCTTTCTAGAAAATAGTTTGGGGATTAGGCTGGGGATATGGCTTCGTGACAGAACTTGCCTAGCGTTCGTAGGACCTGGGTCCCATGACAGAACTGAAAGGGGTGTTGGGAGAGGAGGAGAAAAGATGAGGAAGAAGAGAGAGAGAGGAGGAAGAGGAGGAGGGAGAGAAGCCCTGTGGCCCTCCCCAACCCAGGAGGGGGGTGGGCCCCCATCTTACTATCAACATGGTCACCAGCTGGTTCTTCTTGGCCACTTGTGAGTGTGAGAAGATGCAGTCCAGCACCTGAGTCATATCCGGCTTGAACTGCTCCCTCAGGTTGATCACACACTTGTCATAGTGGGCTGTGGGGGAGACAGGAGACCCAGAAGGGTGAGGCCAGGACACCTCCCCCTCCCCCTGCCCAGCGCTTGTGGCACCGCCTCCCTTGCCCCGCCCAGATCTTATGGCTCCTCCCTTACTCTGCCCAGAGCTTGTAGCATCTCCCTCCTTCCCTTGCCCCGCCCAGAGCTTATGGCTCCTCCCCTACCCCTCCCAGAGCTTGTAGCATCTCCTTCCTTCCCTTGCCCCGCCCAGAGCTTATGGCTCCTCCCCTACCCCTCCCAGAGCTTGTAGCATCTCTTTCCTTCCCTTTGCCCCCCAAAGCTTATGGCTCCTCCCCTCACCCCTCCCAGAGCTTATAGCATCTCCTTCCTCCCTTGCCCTGCCCAGAGCTTATGGCTCCTCCCCACCCCTCCCAGAGCTTGTAGCATCTCTTTCCTTCCCTTGCCCCGCCCAAAGCTTATGGCTCCTCCCCTACCCCTCCCAGAGCTTGTAGCATCTCCTTCCTCCCCTTGCCCCGCCCAGAGCTTATGGCTCCTCCCCTACCCCTCCCAGAGCTTGTAGCATCTCCTTCCTCCCCTTGCCCCGCCCAGAGCTTATGGCTCCTCCCCTACCCCTCCCAGAGCTTGTAGCATCTCCTTCCTTCCCTTGCCCCGCCCAGAGCTTATGGCTTCTCCCCTACCCCTCCCAGAGCTTGTAGCATCTCCTTCCTCCCTTTGCCCCGCCCAGAGCTTGTGGCACATCCCCTGGTTCCGCCCAGAGCCTGTGGCCAACACCAGTTGGGGGTGGTGTCTCTTGCCTTGCTGGAAATGATGCTCCACGTTCAGATATCTCCTCAGGAGGTCCAGCACCACAGCCTTCATGTAGCCACGGGTCCCGCTGCGGTATCTGATGAACCGAAAGCAGCCCTGTCACCATGCCTACCCTCTCCTGAACACCTGGCTGTCTCCACTCGGCCGTTATGACTTTAAGAAGGTGAAGGAGCCACAGACATGGAGGTCCACGCTTGCAAGAGCACTCTTCCTATGAGGACTATGAGTTGGAGGTGGTCTGAATTATACAGGGAGACCTTTCCTCAGAAAACCAAATGCTGGGATGTAGCTCAGTGGTAGAGCATTTCCCTAGCATGTGCAAAGCCCTGGTTGCAAGCAACATTGCCAGGGGAGGAGGGTGAAAAGGAGGAGGGGGCAGAGAAAAGGTAGGAAGGAGAGAAACAAAGGGAAAGGAAGACAGAGGAGAAGGGGAGGAGGGGAGAAAAGAGGAAGAGGGAAAAAGAGGGACAGGAAGGGAAAAGAGGGAAAAGGGAGAGGAGAGGCAGGAGGGAGGAGGAAGGGGGGAGAGTGGGAGGAAGGGAGGAGGGGGAAATAGGGGAGAGGAGGGGGAGAAGGGAGTAAAGGAAGAGGAAGGTGAGAAGGGAAGGAACGGAGAAGAAAGGGGGGGAGGAGGGGAGGAGGAGGAGTTGTAAAGCATCTGGAATACAATTCAAATCCTCAGGTCAAAGGAGCTATGACTTGTCCATCAAAGCACGGTCCAGCCTGGGCTGGCACCCAGAACTTATTAGCCCCAGAGAGCACCTACTCAGGCCCAGAGAGGGTGGAAAACCTTAAGAGCTGAGCTAAAGAGGGAAGTTGATTCTTTGACAGATTTTAACCACAAAATAAAACCTTCCAATAAGTTATGCAACACAGAAAGCTGTTTTCAAAAGTCAAACTTGAAGACATTTGCCGAAACACTTTTCATAGATTTCCCTTCCTTTTGAAACAAGTGCGGTGTTGTTACCTCTCCACATTTTTTTTTTCTACAATATTTCTGAACACGGGGAGAGTGGGGGAAGGCATTCCCTTTCCACCTCCCGCTCCGTGTGCTAGAGGTTGAGGCCAGGGCTTGCTACTCAGACCCCCAGAGGGCCTGGGAGGCACTTGCCTCTGGATCAGCTGCACGATGCTCTGTGTGTTCATGAAGAAGGCCTCTCGGTCCACCTTACGCTGCAGGGTGGCGGCGTGGCAGTCCAGGATGGTGGCTATCTGGATGAGAACACAAAACAGGTCGGGCCACTGCCAGCCTCATGGATCCAGTCGCTACAGGGTCGGATTATGAAGGGACCCACTGCAGGCTCCCCAGGAGGTACCAGACTGGTTGTACTCAGAGACCCAAGTCACCTGGCTTCTGCATAACTGCCCTGTTCACCCTGTCAAGGTCTCCCTGGGGACCCGGGAGCCCAGAATGACAACGATCTCACAGAGATGTGATCAAACTGTATGATGGTTCGATCCACGTCCCAGACAGGACCCAGAAGAGGAAGGAGAGTCCAGTGACCGTGTGGGCACAGGAGTGAGAGGCTTAGAGTTCATATGATTGGTGTGCCTGCTTTTTTAAACTACCGTGGCATGGGGGTGTGTGCACGTGTGTGGGTGAGCATTCGTGTGAGTATGTGGGTGTGTGTACATGCATGTGCATGTGTGTGTGCGTGCGCATGTGCATGCACGGTATATATGAGGATATATGCACCCCTGCACATGTGGAGGTCAGAGGATAACTTCCTGTGATCGGTTCCCTCCTTCTACCCTCATATGGGTTCTGAGGATCCAACTCAGGCGGCCATCCTTGTTTGGCAAGCATCTCTACCTGCTGAGTCATCTCCCAGCCTCCCCCCAAAGAAGGATTTTTAAAGAAAACTAAAACTGGAACTCTAGAGATTCTAGAAATTCTAGAGAAGTTCCAAGCACAGCCTTCTCTCGGTGGGGGGCGCCTTCACTTCCGGTTGGAATACAGCTGCCTTTCCTGCCCCAGCTGTGTGTATCTGCTGAGTGGGGAGCCACTCGTCACTCATCCTCCATACCAGCACCCTTGGCAAGCAGCTGGCCCTCGCCTCTGCCCCCGCCCCTCCCCTGGCAGCCACTAATGACTTCCTTTCTACACTGATCGCCTGTTCCGGACATTTCCTAGGAGCAGCTCAAACATCGTGTGGTCTTTCGACCGGCTCCTCGCCCTTAGCACGAGGGCTTATCCTTGTGGGAGCATGACTCAGAACTTCGTTCCTCTATATGGCTGAACAACATTCCAACCTTCAGGAGCTCGGGCTGAAGCTCAGTGGTAGAGTGCTTGCCTAGCATGCCTGAGGCCCAGCACTGCAAAAAACAGAACAGACAGTTGCATGCAGCCTTTAGAATCGTTGACCTCTGGGAATGGCCTGAATTAACTTCACAGCTACGGGCTTCAAAACCTGTGACCCAGGAACAAGGTTCTGCAGGTAATGACCTGAGTCAGCCTGGAGGGGACAGAGTTAGTTCTATCTGCACCCGTGACTTCCCCCTGAGCCTGAGCGGTTTTGGTGTGAGGCCCCCGGGGCTGGGGCATACATCAAATGCCTGACCCGTGGGAGAAAATACCTGAGTTCTACGGGAAAGGTTAAAAAGAAACCTCGGGCCCACAACACTTGGTGCTAGCCCAGCTTAAGAGAGGCCTGACATAAGTATGGGCCTAGGTGTGGCTGGCCGGGGCTGGCTGGAGCGGGCCAGGGTATGCACCTGCTGGCTGGGGAACTGGCAGAGCACCGAAGTGATGTTGCTGGCGTACTGCGCCATCACCCTGCGGACTGCCTTCTCCACCGGGACCGGGATGCGGCCTGCCACGCTGGTCATGATCTCCTGCAGCTCCAGCAGAGGTAGGGAGGGATGCCGGAGAGTCATCATGAGCTTCTCGACCCAGTCCTTCAGCTGCAGGAGACAACCACATCAGACATCTCTCATGCATGCACACCGCAGTTCGCGTGGGCGTCCAGATCTGCCATGCGCACCACCATTCGTGTGGGCGTCCAGATCTGTGTGCGCACCACCGTTCGCGTGGGCATCCCCGTCTGTGGTGCGCACCACTATTCGCGTGGGCGTCCAGGTCTGCCATGCTCATCACCGTTCGCGCAGGTGTCCCTGTATGCGGTGTGCACCACAGTTCGCATGGGCGACCCCGTCTGCCGAGTGAACCACTATAGACCATGCACGCTCACCCAACTCGATTCACTCAGGCTATACCCTCCATGGAGAAAGGCCCCGGCACATAGTCGCTACTTATGACTCACGAAGATTTAGTCCCAGCAGCCTCTGAGGTAACCTAGAGTAGGGTTGCCCCAGTCTCCCCACACAGGGAGGGCGCATACCTTCTCTGGGTAACTAGAAAGCCAACATGGTGTGGGGGAGCAGATGAAGTCACATGACAAGCTTATGCTGTGGGCCACTTGCTTAGTGCCAAGTAAGATCCACAGATCTTTACCCGTTTCCCGTTTCAGTTTATTTTAATTATTTTTAAATTAAACGCATGTGTCGTCTGTGGCTTCGTGTAGGCTGTGCACATGAATGCTGGTGCCCTCCCAGGTCAGAAAAGGGTATTGGATCCCTGGAGCTGGAGTTACAGACACTTGTGAGCTGCCCCACGTGGGTGCCCTGGAAGAGCAGTACATGGCTCTCAAGCCAGCCACTGGGAGAGCTCCGCACTCCTCAGCTGCTTTTCTCATTTCTCAGAGACAGCCATAGCAAGGCACAATTGCTCTCACCGTTCGAGATGGAAATGAAAACAGAGAGGCCACTTGAGTCACCAAAACTCCTCAGATGAAAAGAAGACTTCCTGTGACCGTGGTACTCCACACAGAGCCCACCCCCCCCCCCCCACGCCGCCACGCCGCCACGCCCCCCCCCCCCTGCACACCTGGGTCCCGCAGGTCCTTACCTTCATGCTGAAGAAGGGCTCGGGCAGGCAGTAGCCACTCATGACATTGGTCAGATTTTCCAAGACGCTGTGGAACACCTGATGCAGCCTCTCCCCGAGGATGGGCAGAGTCTGCTGGGCCGGGAGCTCCCCTGTGAACGGCTGTGCCTGTGGGACATGAGGGCGTGTCAGGGACAGGAGAGAGAGCCTGTGAGACACGAGGATGGGTCACACAGGTCACATGTGCACGCACAAACACAGTACACATATCACACACAGTACAAATATCACACACACAGAACACATATCATACATGCACACAGTAGGGAGAGGAAAAGAGAGGAGTGAAGATAGTAAGTTATGTATATTTAATCACAGTCATAAAAATCATGGACATCTGGGTAAAGTACTATGACGAATGATATGATCACAATAGTTACATTAATAGTAATTAGCAATAAATACTGTTAAATTAATAATAGGAAAACTGGGTGCATGGAACATGAGAATCCTTTGTAGGATCTCTAAGATCTGCGAATCTAAGGATGCATGAAGGCTAAAACCTGGTTTATACAGCACATACTAACTGAACAAAATAACATTTTAAAGGTGTCCCCAGATCGCTCACAGAACCTGGCAAGATTATGCCTACAAATATAAATAAATACACACATATGCATATACATATATATACACACACATATATATCATATACATATACATATAGGCATACACACATATATACATATACACATACACAGATATACACACACATATATATACACGTATACATACATATACATACACATACAGACATGCACACGTACATACATATACATAAACACATACACAGATATACACATATACATGCATTCATATACATACACATATACATATATACACATACATATACATATATACACATATATATACATATACATAAACACATACACAGATATACACATATACATATACATACATATACATACATATATACATATACACATATATATACATATATACACATATACATACATATACACATATACATGAACATACATATACATACACATGCACACATACATATACACATACATACATATACACATAATACACATATACACATACATACACATATGCATACATACACATATGCATACATATACATATAATACATATACATACACATACATATATGGGTAATGAGATAGCTCAGCAGACAAATGCTGGCCATACAAATCTGAACCCACAGTAGGAACGAATCAACTCCCCAAAGTTGTCCTTCAACCTCTACTCACACAGGATGGCGCGCGCACGCACGCACACACACACACACACACACACACACACACACACACACACCATAATAACACCACCAACAATAATACTAATAGTAAAATAAAAATTCAAATCCAATGTGGAGTGCTTGCCAAGCATGATCAAGACCTTGGATTTATCCCCAGCACTGAAAGTAAGCAAAAGGCAGCTTCATCAGCAAGCTAAGAAATCTTGTCACGTGACAGTGGGCTTCCCACACCTGGGGCAGGTCCTTCCAGCCAGGGAGGGGAGAGAGGGAAAACCACAGCCATCGTGGGGGAGGGGCCCTGCTTGGATCTTGGTCTTTGCTCCAAGCAAGATTAAGAGCTAGGAAAGGAACGGAGAGGATGGGGCGTGGCTGCCACAGTCCATCACCATCTGAGCCCAGTGTCTGCGAAGGACGCAGACTGGTACAGGAATGAAGAGACACGGTGGGACCTTCTGGGCCAGCCTGATCAGCTAGGACCACGGGCCACATACCGTGTGCACTTTTGAAGGGTCATCGAGTTCTAGCCTCGCCACCACGCAGCCAGCCTCCAGTACAGCCCCCGGCCGCTTGATGTACTTCACCCGGCCGCTCTCTTGCACGTTCAGGGTCATGATCATCTTCATCACCTGTTTGGCAGAGGGGACAGGTCAGAGTTCCCTGGGCCGTCATCCGGAGTCACCAAAAGCTAGCCACTGTGGAGCGGGGGTGCATCATGGTGACAGCAAACCTCTGGACACCGCTCACACACAAGACAAGGAACCTGCCATTTCTCCCAGGCTGCTGTGCACCAGGCATGGGCGCCATGCAGGAATGGGCCCAATAAAAGGACAGCCAGGGAGGCAGGTGTGTGTGCTGCCCACTTTACAGACATAAAAACCACTTTCCTCTTTTCGGTTTCTGGGGCTGGGGGCAGAAATTGGGGTGTCATGCATGCTAGACAAACACTCCACCCACTGGGCCGCAGCTTCTATTTTCAAAGGAAGCCCTCTGTCTCAGAAACACAGTTAAATCCTATTACCCGCACTGGTTAGTATAAAGTCAGTTGCAGCGTAATAGATTGCACTGACGGTGGCTGTGCCACGCGACTATAAGGATGCTGACCCGGCTATTGATGACCAAATGGCACCACAGCCAAGCCTGAGCTGCAGCACTACCTGTCTGGTAAAGTGCAGCACACACTTAACGCTAAGACAGTCGGCAGCAGCGTCTTGCATTCCATGCTTGGAGCTCACCTCAACACCTCAAGTGACTGACTGCCACCTTCCAGGTCTGTGCAAATATGCTATGCAATGTCCACATGACAAAAAAGTTGTCCAGAACGTATTTCTCAGAACGGGTCTGTGATGGTTTGTATATGCTTGGTCCAGGGTATGGCCTTGTTGGAGCAGGTGTGGCCTTATGGGTGTGGTCATGTTGGAGCAGGTGTGGCCTTATGGGTGTGGTCATGTTGGAGTGGGTGTGGCCTTATGGGTGTGATCCTGTTGGAGTGGGTGTGGCCTTATGGGTGTGGTCCTGTTGGAGGAGGTGTGGCCCTGTTGGGGGTGTGGCCCTGTTGGAGGTGTGGCCTTGTTGGGGTAGGTGTGGCCCTGCTGGAGGAGGTGTGGCCTTGTTGGAGGTGTGGTCTTGGGTGTGGCCTTGTTAGAGTGGGTGTGACCTTGGGGTGCGGCCTTGTTGGAGTAGGTGTGGCCTTGTTGGGTCTGTTTACAGCAGTAAAACCTTATCTAAGACAGCGTCCCATCGCTGAACAACACACTTTCCTAGAGCTACCCTACCCACTCCCAGCTGTAAAAAGCAGACGTTTAACCCCATGCCCATGGTTGAGGGCACACTCCAGAAAGTGCTTTGGAAAATAAAGCTCCTGCCTGCAGTCTATCCTGTGACTCATCTGCCTGACTGGGTATCTGAAGATGCCTGAGACATGAGATTCGTGATCACGGTACCAACGTGGAGCCACGGGACCATGCTGCTCCTTGCTCAGCTGTCCCTATGCCCAAGAACCCCATATGCCGTCACCTCTGCGAGTTCCAAGCACTGCCCTGTCTTTGAACCTGGGTGTCCCCTCCGTAAATTGGCAGCTAGTCCTCTCCCTCACAGAGAATAACGGAGGTGAAGAGCCCGGTCTGTGCAGGAAGGTGTTCTATCCATAGCAGCCATTCACTTTACTCACGGCAGAGAGCTGACGTCAAGCTGGAAGCTTGGCTCTGGGTGCTCTCAAGCAAGATCCTCAGTTCACCCTGCAGGGTCTGGCTTCTTCATGCATATAACAGGAATCACCTGTGTGCCCACCTCAGGAACATGCTGACGTTATAAATGACAGGATTGGAGTATAGCTCAGTGATACAACACTTGCCTGAGATGTTTTAGGGCTTAGAGTCCGTTCTCAGTTCAGTAATGTGTGTGTGTGCCTGTGTGTGTGTGTATATATATATATATATATATATATATATATATATGTATGTATGTATGTATGTGTATATATATATGTGTGTGTGTGTATATATATGTGTGTGTATATGTATAACACATATACATATATACACATATACAAATATATATGTGTGCATACATATGCATACACATCATTTGCATATAACTATATAGTGAGTGCACTTAGATCAGCAGCCACTGGATGGTCAGTGCTCAGTCCACGATGGCCTGTGGTTTTCATTTTGTTTTGCTTTTGTTTTTGCAGACAAGATTTCTCTGTGTAGTCCTGGCTGTCCCAGAACTCATTCCATAGCCCAGGCTGGCCTAGAACTCAGAGATCCTCCTGCCTCTGCCTCCTGAGTGCTTGGACTAAAGGCGTGTGACACCACCACCATGGCGCCACGCAGTTCTTGCTCCTTCCCGGGAGATGTGTGCTATCTGAGCTCTTTTAAAAGTACCCTTTGGATACCACAAGGAGTTCGGGTGAACCTCCGAGGCCGAAGAGAGACAGGGTTTCAGACCCACAGCTCCAGGGCAGGCTCTGCGCTCACCTCCATCTCAGCATAGCTGCTCCCGACTTCCACGTGCTGGCCGTCCTCCACCGTGTACTGCATCAACTTCCCAGCCGAGGGGGATCTCAGGACGGTGGGGTCGTTTTCCTTTTCAAACACGCATGTCTTATTGCCGATAGTGATCCGGTAACTACGGGAAGGGAGGGGGGGGGAGGGGGGGGGAGGGGAGGAGGGTGGAAGATGAACGAGGCCCAGCAAGGATGCCAGACTTTAGGGGAATTCCCCGTTTCCAGGGCAGGCATTTTCAGCACCCTCTGTGAGGCATTAGGGCCTTTATTTCTTCTGGCTAAAGATTAGTTTCTATTACTGACGTAATCCCCCCAGGTCCTGCCACAGGGAAATCGATCCATCAATAATCAATCAATACTATTCAATAACTCTTAACTGATTCCAAATCCTTCTAACCAAACTGGGGAAGACAGGCTTTGAGCAGAGCCTAGGAGAAATCTTGAATATTTTTAGCAGATGGAACATAGTTATAAGACAGTACTAAGGAGGGTTGGGGATTTAGCTCAGTGGTTGAGAGCGCTTGCCTGGAAGCGCAAGGCCCTGGGTTCGGTCCCCAGCTCGAAAAAAAAAAAAAAAAAAAAGAAAAAAAAAAAAAGAAAAAAAAAAAGACAGTACTAAGGTATAACTCTAACCTATCTTCCTCTAAAATACTGGGGGTTAAGAAAGGGGTACCCCCAAAAAATTTTATTAAAAAATTAAAAAGATAAAATGAAATAAAAAATAAAAAGGGGTACCCCTCGTCGTTATGACTTCCAGGATGGGCTCTAAGAGGCACACATGTACACGCACTCTCACACATGCACGCGCGTGCACACACACACATAGGCACACGCACACGCTCCCACATACGCACGCGCACTTTGTTCTCTTTGGGGAAGGTCTGGGTGGCCTCCTCTGCCTGGGTCATCCCTGTAGCACTGTGACTTCAGCACGGTCAGGCAAATGGGAGCTGGAAGTATCTGTACCCATCATGCAATGCTCCACGCGAGAGCTTGCAGCATCCAGCATCCGCCCACCTCATCTTCTGTCATAGGCTGGAAGCCCAGGAGCTGTGACGTCAGTGTCCCTCTCCATAGCTGGGCACGCTGCTCACAGCAGCTCACAGACCAGTCGCTGGATCCTGCATCTGTCCCACACCCAACCACAGGAGGCAGCTGGTCCCTCCCCACTCAGCCCGCAGACTATGGAGCTGGTTACTATGTCCTGTTTGGCTCTAAATCCTCTGGTAACCATAAAGGTGCTGCCTGGGGTCCCTTACCCTCCAATTCTTGCCAGGTGCATGGAGTTCCAGACACGCACCCCGTCCAGAAGCCCCACAATGAACCAGAGAACCCTAGTTTGCATGGCACCTCCCACAGAGGGAGCTGCGCATCTTCCGTGCTTCCCCACACAGCAGCTGCAGCCCCCACGCACCTGTCCACCTCTTCCTTCATGTACGTAGTGTAACTGCTACCATTGTAGGACAGGAGCAGGCCCCCATCGTTCAGCCGGTGGGCATCGATCTCGATGTGGCAACCATTCATGATGAGGACAAACATGGTCAGGGACTGCCGGGCCACCTGTGGGGACAGGCTCACGTCAGAATCCCCATGATAGTGGTGCACGGGCTAGCAGTCTACTCCTGCCCTGGGCGTGGACAAAGGCTTCCGACTGCAGACACAGGGCTCGTGCACCACTGTGGCGGGGACTGCAGCTTTCACTCTGGGTGAGCATCTTGCGGAGGCTTCGTAAGAGGCCTAGCCCACTAAACCGTGTGCTTCCCACATTCTGATACCGAAACCCAGCCTCAAACGAGATCTTACTGGGCAGTGAGATCGCTGGTTCAGTTACACGCGTCATGAGGGCAGGCCCTTCTTAGTAGTCTTATAAAAGAGACCCCAGGGTTGTGAGATGACACAGTGGCAAAGGTGCTTGCCATCAAGTCCGACAAGGTGAGTTTGATTCCTGAGACCCACAGGGCGGGAAGAGAATGAACTCCCGGAGGCTGCTTTTGACTTCCACGCACACGCTGTGGTATTCCTGTACACACGTATACATGCATGCACACTCACATTCGCATATGCATACACACATGAATAAAGAAATTCAATTTAAAACAATTTTTTTCGGATTTTTAAGACAAGGTTTTTCTGTGTAGCCCTGGCTGTCCCAGAACTCCCTCTGTAGAGCAAGCTGGCCTTTTGAACTCACAGAGATCCACCTGCCTCTGCCTTCCAAGGGCTGGTATTAAAAGGCTTGCACCATCACTACATGACTTCAATTTAAAAACTTTAAAGGGACTCCAAAGGGCTCCCTTGCTCTCCTCTACCACATGAAGACACACAGCAAAGGAAGGTACCAACCAGAGACCGGGAAACAGGCCCTCAGAAGGTACTGAATTGACCCCTGCCATGACCCCGGTTGCCCTGGACTTTCTTTCTGCTGTTTACAAGACCCTGCTCTATTGCATTTTGCTATAAAAACCTGAATAGACAGATACACCTGAACATGGACTATGGCTTACTAGAGAGCTGGGATATTGGAGGGGAGCATGCGCAGTGAGCTCAGCCCAGGAAGGAGGCATGCGCAGTGAGCTCTGCCTAGGAGGGAGCCATGTGCAGTGAGCTCTGCCTAGGAGGGAGACCTGTGCAGTGAGCTCTGCCTAGGAAAGAGCCGTGTGCAGTGAGCTCTGCCTAGGAAGGAGGCATGCGCAGTGAGCCCTGCCTAGGAGGGAGCCGTGTGCGGTGAGCTCTGCCTAGGAAGGAGGCATGCGCAGTGAGCTCTGTCTAAGAGGGAAGTGTGTGCAGTGAGTGTGGCCCAGGCTCCGCACTTCCATACCAATGAAATACCAGCCCAAGGCTTACCCTCATGCGTATATCTTCCTAACATACACATGCATTACATCACACATACACAAATGATTTCGGATAAAAGGCAGCATTCTTTAGGTTCCACTCAAGATTCCCCTTCTATACACAGACTATTCAGGATTGAAGGCCAGGGATACACAGCGAGTCCTGAGGGACACACTGCTGAGATCCCATTCCCCTCCAGGTTCACAGATAAAATGAAACACGTTCCCATCAGGTTCAAAATGGCAGGGATTTCTGAGATGCACGGGCCTTTACCTTGAGAACATATTTGATGCCTCCGTAAATCAACTCAACGTCCACAATGTTCAGCAGAGAATCAGCCGGGAGGACCTGACCCCTGCAGGGAGAGTCGTGCCTATCATCGGTCCAGGAAGGAGCAGAGATCCCTATAGCACCCGCTTGGGCTCAGTGACACCTTCCATGGCCCTCGGGAGGCTGAGGTGGAACTCCATGGCAGAGCAGACGCCCCTGTGTATGAAGCCCTGGGCTCCATTCCCAGCATCAACCAAGCTTTGAGTCATGTGGCTTTGGCCCTTCCTGGGTATCAGCAAACCAGACGGAGCTGAGTTTTATTAAAAGCGTGGGACACAAATCCCAGAGAGGAATTGGTACCTACTGAATTGACCCACGCCATGACCCAGGATATCCCGGCCTCCAGAACTGAAAGCAACGTTTCCCACTGTTTACAAGACCCTGCGGTGTGGTATTGCTTCATAAAAACCTGAATAGACAGTGACACCTGTACGTAGATTACAGCTTACTGAAGAATGGGTCATTTTAAAATGGCTTCAAATCTTCTGCTTGGAGAAAATCCCCCCAAAAAAGTCAGGTTGTATATCTATAAACGTGGCCCTGGGGAGGGTGAGGCAGGAGGGTAGTTAGCTCGGGAAACAAACACAGACCATTTCAACAAAAATATATGTGAGATCAGGGCTGGAGAGTTGGGTCAGCAGCTAAGAGCACTGGATGCTCTTCCAGAGGACCTGGGTTTAATTCCCAGCACCCACATGGCAGCTCAGGACTGTCTATAACTCCAGTTCCAGGGGATCCAACACCCTCACACTCACATATATGCAGATGACCCACCAATCAATGCATATAAAGTAAAAATAAGTAAACTGTTAATATATGTATCAGCATTTATAAGCAAGGCAAATATGTCCTGTCTGTGACCTGCCCTCCTTAGCACATGGGCGGTTCCTCAAAGGGGACAAGTGGCCACTGCTGGTTTCCCTTTCATGCTTTTTGTGGGGACATTTTGTCTTTCCTTCGTCACAGCACTTCTAGAGAGGGATATTTGTTCCCATGGCTGGGACAGTCGGGGAATGGTCTCCTCTAGTAGGTAGGAGACATAATTTCCACTGTCACCTTACAATGCACAGGACAGTCCTGCCCAGCGATGATGACCCAAGCACAAGCCGCCTGTCAGCTTCACCCTCCCCTAACGGCCCTCCAGAACCACAAACCTCCCTACCCCCCACTCTCAGTCTCTCCCAGGCGGTGTGAACACAGGCCATAAGAGAGGCATCCCAGCTCAGGGGTGACTGATCTGCCCTCAAAACCTGCCACCTAGCATGAGGTTCAAGATGGGGAGCATACTGGGTATGACCCCAGCACTCAGGAGGCTGAGGCAGGAGGATTAATTTTGATGCCAGCATGGGCTACTTAATGAGAGTCATCTCCCAACAAGCCCCATTCTGCCCTCCCTGCAGCCCACACGCCACAGGAGGGGAAGGGGAGAACTGTCCGCCCACCTTTCCAGGGAATGCAGGAATTCCGTCATACAGGTTCTGAACATCGCGTCTGCCACGTTCAAGGCCCCACACACCACCCCGAGCATGATGTCCGGCTTCTCTGCCTAGGAAAGACTCCAGGTGTCCATACCTGCAGGAAGCAAGGATCTCTGCCACCTCTTCCCCCCACCCTTGGGGAGGGAGGCAGAGCAGCCTCTCTCTCACCTGCACCCGCTGAGCGATGAGGTGGTCCAGCCACCCCGTGTCGATATCGTTGTTCTGGAAGCTCTCCGTCTCCAGAAGGTTGACGAGATATTCCACGGTGGTCCGGAAGTCACCCCGGATAGACAGTTCTTTCAAAGCCACCACCATGTTCCTGGAGAGACATGTGCCTGGTTTCCACATTTACCCACGGTTCCTGGGAGGTTTCTCAGAGCATCTGAGAGCGCGGGCATGTGGACTGGCTGGGTGACCTCACTTAACCATCCTGGGCCTCAGTTACCTCATCCGAAAAATGGGCTAATAACCCTGCCACCTGCAGTATTTGAGGGTTGCAAAGGGATGCTCCATCATCTAAAGCAGTTGCAGTGGCCCCTGATCCACAGAGAGGGGTGGGCCTCTCTGACTGAGAGCAAGTTCTGTCTCTCCTTGGTCTGTTCAAATCTCCTGTCTCATAAAAAGCCACTGCTGCCCGTCCCTGGCTGCTCTGTCCAGATGTGTCTGTTGCCCCCGGCTCAGCGGCCATGCAGGAGGCATGGCTGCACCTTTGGGGAAGCCATTAGGATGAGGCACATTCCTGGAGAGGAAGCCCCAACCCCTCACAGCGTCCTGGGGAGCCATGAGCAGCTACGAGCAGAGACAGTAATAGTTATGTTTAAACAGTGAGACCATTAAAACGAAGGTGTCAACTGGCCACAGGTCTGACTCTGTATGTGACATGGTCACGCGACTGAGGAGGAACGACTCTTTGCAGATGGCTTGACTATGTCACTGATCGGGGAGCCAATCACAGAGTCCGAGGGCTTTCCTTTGCTAGACTCTGACAGCAATAAGAGACGGAGTTCCTACGTCTGTAGCAGCTGCAGACGGTGCCGCAGTCTGAGCCTCCCCTGGAGCACGCTGGGCCCACTTCCTCCCGTTAACCAAGTCTCACTTGCTTCAAATCTCCCTCCACTCTCTCCGAGGACCTCAATTTGCCCAGAACGTGATCAAAATGAATTAATCTGGGCTACAGAGATGGCTCAGCGGTTAGGAGCCCTGACTGCCCTTCCAGAGGTCCTGAGTTCAATTCCCAGCAACCACATGGTAGCTCACAACCATCTGTAATGGGATCTGATGCCCTCTTCTGGTGTGTCTGAAGATGGCAACAGTCTACTTACATATAAAATGAATTAGTCTAAGCCTAGCGAGGGGCACCACCACCAAAACTGTCAAATTAATTCACAGTTAAACAGCCAGACCAGAGTCTGACGCTTCTTAAATGAAACAGTCCCGATGCCTTTGGACTCTTTACGCTCTGAGGTGTGGTCATCCGCCTGCATGGGACGTCTAATTACAACACAAAGTGGATTTTACCTTCCTGGGCCCGTGTCCGGGCAGGGAGATGTTAAGAGGAGAGACAAGGGGAGTAGCTTGTTAATGTGACTTTCTCCTTGTCACAGACTTGGGGTAGAGAGCAGGGAGCAGCAGGACCCCCAGAAGAAACTAAGTCTTGGAGTAGATGGTGTGGAAACTACTTATAAGGCATTAACGGTGTCCCCATGCTCTCCTGAGCCTCATACTTGGCACCCTTTAGACACCATTGAATGGTTTGGGGGTCTCTTTGAAGTTAGATCTCTTGCACGCTCAAGACCTCGTGAGCCTTGGTGAGCTCCCTGACTTCACAGCAGGTCTCCAACAGAGGAAGAGACATGTTCTTCAACTTCAGTGGTTAAAATGGTAAGTGATGTACAGGGAAGGGTTTGGTGTATGCAAGTGTGTGTGTGTGTGTGTGTGTGTGTGTGTGTGTGTGCGTGCAGGTGCATCCACACCATTGCAAGTGTGTGGGTCAGAGGTATGTGTGTGTGTGTGTGTGTGTGTGTGTGTGTGTGTGTGTGTGTGTGGTGTGTGATATGCGTGTGTATGTGTGTGTGCGTGTGCGTGTGTGTGTGGTGTGTATGCATGTGTGGTGTGTGTGCGGTGTGGTGTGTGTGTGTGTGTGTGTGTGTGTGTGTGTGTGTGTGTGTGTGCAGGTGCAGGTGCATCCACACCATTGCAAATGTGGGGTCAGAAGTGTGTGCATGTGGGTGTGCGATGTGCGTGATCACCTCCTGCTGCCTTGTGGAACCGGGTTGAACTCAGGTGATCAGGCCTGCACACAGGAACTTGTGAACATTTCTTAAAATTAGGAGGTAGGGTTGGAGAAGGAAGGGAAGGAAGGAAGAGAAGGAAGGAAGGGGAGGGGAGGGGAGGAGGGGAGGGGAGGGAGGGGGGGAGGGAGGGGAGGGAGGGAGGGAGGAAGGGGAGATACTGACGAAATAGCCTCTTCACGTTCTCGCCCCAGGAGAAGCAGTGCCCAAACTGGGAATCGGCAAACTCGTGCAAGCCCCCGGCAGCGGCCACGCTGAAGTAACCCCACACGTTCTTGTTGCTGCGGAAGTTCAGCTCCTGCACTGTCCCTGAGCTTGGCTTAAAGCCCTGGAGCCCAGAGAGAGGGAAAAGAGGAACAGAAGTCATTTCTCCAAGCACCGGGTTAGGGAGATAACCGGGTCCACAAATAGCACTGACTTCACAAGCAGAAGGACCTGGGTGTGATCCCCACAACACCCAAAGACTGGACATCTTCACTGATAAAAATTTAAGCCAAGAGTGGAAAGGATGCTCAGTGGTTAGGAGCACTGTCCACTCCTGCAGGGAACCTGGATTTCATTCCCAGGACCAACATGGTGGCTTATAAACATACGTGACTCCAGTTCAGGGGATTTGACACCTTCATTTGGTCTTCTTAGGTACCGGGTCCACATATGGTGCGCATATACGCAGGCAAGCAAAACACTCATACACATAAAATAAATAAATAAATATGTAGACTGTTGTCCGTATGCAGGTGAGGACTGGCATAAGACTAGGCCTATGATCAGGCAGTGAAAAAGTAAGGTGGGCACAGAGTTTTGAAGGGAGGAGAACCAAGATGGAGGCAGAGGATGACCTAGATCCATGTGGCCTTAAATGGCCATGGGTAGTTATGAATATGTCATAAGGGATGGATTTTTTTATGGGACATTTTGTCTCATCTAGGCGGGCAGTTTATATCATTATCAATGGGCCATGAGTTTATCGTGTGGATGTTTGTGGAGTGTATATTTACTGAGATAAATCTGATTGATAAGTTACAAGCTTCTTGAGTCTTGATTGTAAGAAGTTGCTGGGAGTTGATACTATAACCATTAGGGGGCGGATGCTGGGAATGTAAGCAGAGTTCTGTGGCAGAGAGCCAGGAGCGCGGCGGCCGGACCAGAGAATAGCTAGAGGTAGTGTGGCATGGTGCCCTAGATGAATATACCCCGCTGATGCCATATGGCTCGATGATGCTGGCTAGCGAGGGCTTGTGGATATTTTTAATAATATTTACTGCTACACATATATATATATATGTAATATATATATTAATTTTAAGTAAGCTAGGTATGGTAGCACATGCCTTTAATCTCAGCACTCAGGAGGCAGAATCTGGAGTGTGAGGACAGAGTTACTAGAGAAAGACCTTGTCTCAAGCACACACACAAAATCTTTGATTAAAAAATAAAACACAAAGGTCTAGAGAGATCGCTCAGTGGTTAAGAGCACTGATTGCCCTTCCAGAGGTCCTGAGTTCAATTCCCAGTACCCACAAAGTGGCTCACGGCCATCTGTAATGGGATCTGATGCCCTCCTCTGGTGTGTCTGAAGACAGCTATGGCGTACTCATAAAACACACACACACACACACACACACACACACACACACACACACACACACACGGAAACCAGAGGAGACTGGTGAGCCCTAGAACAATGAGTGGTCAGAGGTGTGGAAGCAATGAAGCCAGAAGATTGTTTTCAAGACCCCAGTAAGAACGAGGCTCAAGGGGGCCTCCTAGAGGCTCCCTGAAAGACAGGACTACAGCCAAAAGCACAGAAACCCCAGAACCCGGGATTCAAATCTGGCAACACATGCCAAAGGTGGGAATCATGTGGAGAGTCAGGAATGGCCCCAGCAGGCTGTAATGTGACCACCACCCAGAGAGGTCATGGGAGTGAGGGGCTGTGTGAAGGGTCTTGGTGAAGCCCAAAGCCATGACTGATAGCTTCCACCCAGAGTTTCTTGGGTATGAGCTGAGAATTCTAGGTGCTGGTGTACCCACACCATAGACCAGGGCCCACCCTCCGCTGCAAGCCTGTAGTTGGTGGAAACACGGGGACCCACACTTGCCTCGTCTGGGTTTTCGCTGGTGATCCTGGCCGCAATGACATGGCCTCGGGCAATGGGAGGGCTCAAAGGGGTCTCAAAAGAAATGGGGGTCACTCCCCACGGGGACTCTCCGTACAGAAGCCGTATGTCCTTCAGCCGGTGCAGGGGCACACCCATGGCGATCTAAGGAGAAACCCATCCCACAGGTCAGTGTGCTGGGATCCTGGCCCTGAGACATGGAGGGCAGCAGTGGAATGTGAAGAAGAGGCACAGTCAACACTTTCAGATATACTGAGCCTATAACATCTCAACAGTGCTGTGTACAGGGGAACAGGAGAGGAGAGAACGTCAACTGAGCCTGCTATCACACACTCCAAGTCCAGTACTTAGGAAGCTGAGGCAGGAGGATCGCAAGTTCCTGGCCACACTAGAATAACCCTGGGGATGGGCACACGGGAAGACCTGGCTTGTGCATGAGAAGGTGTGTATGGACCATCGTGACAGAAGGAGCTCCGCCATTAAGTCTGAGGCTAGCCTCTTGGAGCCACAGAGAGAAGCCACAGGGCTGGCTGGGCAGTCACAGAGGCTTCATGAAAACCTTCAAGAAAAGCCTAGGCACGTCACCGCCTCCTCTTAAGCACATGGTAGAATTCGGCATCTCAAAAGGACGCAGGAATGTTCTGCAAAAATACTTAGTGTGAATCGAAACAGAAGAAATAATTGAGCAAATCCAAACTGACAGACTCTCAGCCTGAACGCTTAAAAACACTGCTTTTGGGCCAGTGAGATGGCTCAACAGATATAGGTGACTGCTGCCAAGCCTGACGACCTGAGTTCAAGGCTCAGGACCCATGTTGGGGAAAGAGAGAACCTACAAAACACCTTCTGACATGACAGGATGTGGCATGACATGCTCACAATCACACATGATACATGCTTACATTCACATGACACATGTTCTCAGTCACACAAGACATGCATGTTCACATTTACATACAACACACATGCTCACAGTCACACATGACACATACTCACATGCATGACACATGCCCAGTCACACATGTCACATGTGCTCACATCCACATGGTACACATACTCAGTCACACATGACATGTGCTCACAATCATACATGACACATGTGCTCAGACACACATGATACATGCTTAGTCACATAAGACATGCTCACATGCACATGACGCACAGTCACAATAACATACTACATGGCATAGCATGATGTGTTCAGGGTCACAAAAGACACATGCTCACATTCATGCATGACACGTGTTCAATCACACATGACACATGTGCTCATAGTCACACATGACACAGGTGCTCAGTCACATGACACACATGACATGATGTGGCATGACAAGCTCACATTCACACATGCAAAATAAGTCAGTGTCTTAAGAAAAAAGTCACTAATGTCATGTGAGGCCCTGGGTTTTATGACAAGCACCCCAAAAAGGCCAGTATTAAGACTGAAAAGACTAGAGAATGTTCCAGATATGAGACTACACATGACAGTGAAGGGGACCGGGCATCTGGGTTGGATCATTAAACTCCCATGGACTAAAACCCTGACACTGTCACAGAACACCTTGTTCCTTCACATGGCCACACTGGCAGGAGGGGAGGTCACAAGGTTCAATCCCACCTGTTGGTTCATAGCCCTCTCTGCCGCTCACCCAGAGGTGAGAAACTGTGCTGAGCTAGGGCCTTGGGGGTCCCTCCCCATCAACGCCTCATGATAAATTCATGTTCCTACCCAGTACCTGGGTACTTGGATTGGCTAGGCAGGGAGAAACTCTGCTAACCAGGCTCTGTGCAAGTGGCTTCAGACAACAGACAAGCCATCCTTTCAAGGGAAAGTCCTTTCTCCTTTCCCTCCCCCTTCTCTTTGCTCCCTCCCTCCCTCACCCCACTTCTCTCTCACAACCCCACAAGGTTCACTCTCCCACCTCAAGGTTCGAACGCTTAGGGTTGTGGTATCCTGTGCATCCCTGGCGTGTGCTTAGAGTTTAAAGCTCCAACAGACTCCAGTCCACTCCCTGTGTTCCATGTGTGGTTGAGGGCACGGTCCCTGGTCCTCCTGACCCTGCTGTCCTGTCTTCCCCCAAGGACAGACTATAAATCCATCTGAAGCCATAAGGCAAAATGAACTCTCCGCCCCATAAGTTTTTGTTCATGGTATTTTATCATAGCAATAGAAACATAATGCATTGCTCTCCCAGAGAACCCAGGTTCCGTACCCAGCATCAGATGACTCATGATGTGGATAACTCCCACCCTACTCCGGGCGGTGTGGTGGGTGGTTTGGTGCCCTCTGGCCTCCAAGGACACCTGCACGAGTGTAGTGCACAAAAACTCATGCAGATGCACACAAGAATAAATAGTCCTTTAAAATTTTCTTTAAAAACACCATAAAAATAGGGAAGGAGGAAAGACCAGAGGGAAAGGAACATTAATTTTAAAAATGTTAGAATATGGGCTGGAGAGATGGCTCAGTGGTTAGGAGCACTGACTGCTCTCCCAGAGGTCCTGAGTTCAATTCCCAGCAACCACATGGTGGCTCACAACCACCTGTAAAGAGATCTGATGCCCTCTTCTGGTGTGTCTGAAGACAGTGACAGTGTACTTACATATTATAAATAAATCTTTTTTAAAAATGTTAGAATTCTTAGTAACAAAAATGTCCTTAGCGATGGGTCACACGCCCTCCAGGTTTCTGTAATGTGCATGACATTAATGAACTGTCACGCCTGAGAGGGCCAGCTCAGGAGGCTTGGTTGCCACCCCTTATGCCCAAGCACCCTCGTCTCAAGACTGTCCTCCCAAACCCTTGTCCGGGGAAAGCTAACCCTATAAAAAGGGAACAGTAGACAGCAAAATGGCCCAAGAATGAGGTCTCTGCGTCCTTGAGAACAGGAGGGTAAACAGTGGGAGCAAAACCAGTGTCTGTGAACCGGGTTGGGAGGTCAGTCATTCCCAGTCACCTTCCCAAAGCCAAGAGCCTCAGCTACTGGTCACCCTGTAATACAGAAAGGCCTGGGGTGGAAACAGCTGCCTGTGGTCCCTCGTCAGGGAGAACGTGCTCTGCCGGGGGACCATCTTAGTAGTCAAATGATCTCACAGACCCTTTGGTTCCTAGGATTCCCCACTGGGTCCTTCCTGATGGCCCATGTGTCTGATCTAACGCTCTCTCATCATTCTGCTCCTCGCTGCTCTATCCTTTACTCCTGATTAATGCTGTAAACTTAATAAAACAAATCCCTTCAAAACCCAAATTCTCCCTATGAAGCAAGGTGTGAACCTAGGCCACGTGAAAAAGAAAATCCCAGAGTTGAGGAAGCCCCGCCCCCCCGGGTTTAGAGTTGGGAAAGCTCCACCCTCTAGGGCTTAGAGTTGGGAAGCCCCGCCCCCAGTCTTAGAGTTGGGGAAGCCGCCCCTCGTGCCCCCCCCCGTTTAGAGTTGGGAAAGCCCCGCCCCCTAGGGCTTAGAGTTGGGGAAGCCTCGCCCACGGGGTCTTGGGCCCCATTTCTCAAGAACTCACCTGTAACTGTGCAGCGGGCAGGTTGACATCTGCGATCATTTCAGTGCAGGGATGCTCCACCTGCAGGCGTGGGTTCAGCTCCAAGAAGTGAAAGCTGCCATCCTGGCTGTATAGGTACTCCACAGTTCCCGCGCTCACATAACCCACGGTCTTGGCCAGGAGGACGGCACACTGCAGAGACAGAGGCCAAGGGCTTTCTCGGGTCATTATGAATGTCAGCACCTGTTCCCTCCCAGGGGCACACTGAGGACCCGCCTTGTGGGGCCAAACACATCTGTATGATGCCGGGATCACCACCCTCCATGGGCTTTGTCACACCCACACTTCCAGCCACCATGACTGTAGCCAACGCTGCAGAGCTGCCCCAAGCCCACTCTGCCAAAGGCACCTGTTCCATGAACTCAAACACAGCCGGAGCGGCGATGGTGGCCGGAGCCTCCTCTATGATCTTCTGGTGCCGCCTCTGGATGGAGCAGTCTCGTCCGAACAGGGATACGGCGTTCCCGTACTGATCTGCCAAGACCTGGACCTCCAGGTGCCGAGCATTCTGGGCCAGCTTCATGAGAAAGATGGGCGAGCCCGGGATCTCACTCTGCACCTGTTAGGGAGGCCCAGGTGGTGACGGAACCAGAAGGATCCAGCTCTGGAAGCTTCTGGAACTTTACAATAGCTGGGATATGGGCGGGGGGCTCCCCACATGCTCCACTCCCTCCTCGCTCTCATTTTAATTCCAACAGACACATGGACTGCTTTCTCATCGTTCTGAAGTCAAACGCTGTAAAAAGGGCATCAGTTCCACCGATACTTGGAACCCCAGCACCCAAGAGGCTGAAACAGGAAGACTGTTCTAAGTTTAGGGCCAGCCTGGGCTACATGCAGAATATACAACTAGCCTTAGCTATGCAGAAAGTTCAAGGCCAGGCTGAGCTACACAGCAAACACAAAAACAAACAACAGAACCCCAGCTGAGTTTAGTTTTCTGGGTGTGTAGCAGCACGGTGTCGATAATTAATGTATTATGCCCTTGAAATTTCCTTCAAAAAAAACGCAGTGCTCTTCCCAAATGACATAAGCACCTGAGGCGACATGTCTGTAAACTGAATTGGCCGTGAGAATCACCCCTGCAAATATATGCAGGACGGAACGCCACACTGAACAGTTTAAACATGTATGGCTTTATCTGTCAAACATAGATCCACAGAGGGGTGGGGGAGGGGTGCAAGCTACTTCTGCACATTCTGTAGCACATAGAACACTTCTTTAGAGAAAACCCGCTCACATTCACCTCTGAGCTGTGGGAACCTGGGGGGAGAGATGGGAACCATCCCTGCTGCTATTCAAAGTTTCTAGACGTTCTTCCTGAGGTTCTGCTCAGCTCAGCAGGCACAGTGTGGCAGAGGAACCGCCATCAGGATGCGGCATTAACACGTGCCCACAGCGTGACCACCGGAAACCCTTTCTTGAAAGCTCTCAAAGTGAACTGTCAGTGCAACGTGCACGGGCTTAACTAAGTTCCTCTCTAGGGAGCTTCTGTTGTCAGAGTCTCACTGTCACTCTAGCTGGCTTTGGACTATGTGGACTAGGTACAGAGACATACTGGCACACAAAACACCCCTTGGGATGGTTTGTTTATGCTCGGTCCAAGGAGTGGCACTATTAGAAGGTGTGGCCCTGTTGGAGGAGGTGTGGCCTTGTTGGAGGTGTGGCCTTGTTGGAAGAGGCGTGGCCTTGTTGTGGTGGGTGTGGCCTGTTGGAGTGGGTGTGGCCTTATTGGAGAAGGTGTGACCTTGTTGAAGGAGGTGTGGCTCTGTTAGAGTACGTCCTCGTTGGAGTAGGTGTGGCCTTGTTGGAGTAGGTGTGTCACTGTAGGTGTGGGCTCTAAGACCTCATCCTAGGTGCCTGGAAGCCAGTCTTCTCCTAGTGGCCTTCACCTGTACCAGGCCTGCCTGGAGGCTGCCCGGCTCCTGCCTTGATGATAATGGACTGAACCTCTGAACCTGTAAGCCAGCCCCAATTAAATGTCCTTATAAGACTTGCCTTGGTCATGGTGTCTGCTCACAGAAGTAAAGGCCTAACTCAGACACCCCTACACATAAAATAAAACTTAAGGGGAAAAAAAAGTTGCAGTTATCTTAAGCAACATTAAACCCTTCCCCCAAACGTGGGGGGGGTGGGGATGGTAGGGGGGTGTGAAGCTGAAGGTTGAGCTGTAGCTCATTGGTGTAGCCTAGCTCCAGCAAGGTGGTCTCTCCTGCACCCCTCACCTGAAAAAGAAGGCTGACCAGTACAAGTTAAACACACAATCTCTCACAGGCCTGCGGCCCAGGGAGTACTGATCAAAGGTAGCAAAAAGCAAGAAAACACAGAGGTCGTGTCCACAGGAAACTGAGCATCTAGACACTTAAAAACGAACCCCAAAATACCCTTTGCAAATAGAAGGCCATTTCGGAGACCCCCTAAGGCACAGAACCGCCCATCTGAAGGAAGGCCGCCAAGGCCAGCAGGGGCTGTGGGCTTGTGAGCATCGATGTTCACGTCCACTCCAGAATACACCACAAGGTGGGTGAGAGGCTCACTGGCAGAGAGCATGCCTGGAAGGTGAGAGACCTTGTGTCCCACCCCAGCACCACCAAATAAATAAATAAATACATAAATACATAAATGAATGAATGAATGAATGAATGAATGACTGAATGGTTGGGCAGGCGGCTCAGTGGTGTGGGGAACTGAGTTCAAATCCCAGAACCCACATAAGCAGTAGTGCACTTGTCTGTCATCCCAGCACCCTGGGACAGAAGGACACCTGGGAGACCTCACATTTCACAGCAGCAAAAACAGTGAGAGAGCCTGCCTCGAACAGGTGGAGGACCAGCAACTGAGGTGTCTGGTAGTAGCTGGCTTTGGCTACTTGGTAGCTTTCTTTCTTCCACCCCTCTCCACTCTCTTCCCACCCTTCCAACCCCCTAACACTAGATAAAGAGACCACTTAACACAAGGCAACAGACAACAACCCTCTGGGGGCGGGACTGACATTTATACATCCTCTGAAAAGTCCCCAGAATTCCCAGTGCCACACAATTCAGAAACTATCGGCAGCTGGCAAAACCATGCCTCTGCTCCAGGCAAATCACAGTCAGTGGATGGTCTGAAGCAGCCCCGTATCCCACACCTGGGGTTAAAATGAAAACATATTCTTAAAATACCTCTGTGGTTTTTAAAGAAAGCAAAACTCTCACTACGGTGCATAAGCATATGCGTGCACGTGCACACACACACACACACACACACATGCATGCACACATACTCAAACACACACAACAAACAAACAACAACAACAAATGGTTATAATCCCAGCTCCTGCAGGCGTGGTCCTGGCTTTCGGGGAGGTTGCTAATCAAAACCATCAGCCAGCAGCCCACAGGCAGGGAGGGCAGGGCAGGAGGCACTCACCTGTCTGAAAAGCATCGGGAAGTCCTCTGCGCTCTCAGCCCTGCGGATTCCTTTCCCTCCTCCACCTTCGGAGGCTTTGATCATCAGAGGAAATCCTACTTTTTCTGCTGCCTGAGGGGAAAAGGCAGACAGATGGCTTTAAAGGTGGAACAAGTCCAACTCCAGGACGGAGGGAGGTTTGTATCACTCTGGCCTGCAGTTACCACGCAGACCCTGCACATCTGCTGCTACCTGCAAGCCTTCGTCCACATCTCTCACACAGCCTTGCTCATAAATGTCTTCTGGGACGCTGATGCATTTGCCCTGATGCTGGCTGTCCTCTGTCCACTCCACTATGAGACCTGAAGGGGACAAAGAGAGTCGTGTCCTCCTCGGGATAGCAAGAACACAGCCCAGTGGCTGCACCCAGTGTCTTACGACCCTGAATGGGAGTCATGCTTAAGAAACATACGGGTTATGAACACTGGCCGCTCCTCCAGGAGACCTGGGTTCCCGTCCCAGTACCCAAGTCAGGCAGCTCCCAGCAGCCTCTGACTACAGCTCCAAAGGGTCTGATAGCCTCTTGTGGCCTCTGCAGGCACTGTACATCACAAACACACACACACACACACACACACACACACACATCACACACTCACACATGCACACACACAGACATATGCGTGCACACACAGGAGACACACAGACACATGAACACACATGCACACATACACACACATACAGACACATGCACACACACAGATAAATTCACATACACACAGGAGACACAGACACATGAACACACACATGGTCACATACACTCACACACATATGTATACTCACACACATATACACATATGGCACACACAGATAAGATACACAGATACACATTCTCATACACTCACTCACACAAACATGTGCACACACACATACATATATACACTCACACACATGGCACACATACAAGATACACAGACTCTCATACACTCATTCACATACACACACACATTAATAACTTTAAAAATCTTTAAAACTAGACACACACAGCAAGATGGGCCTGGATCTAGACAGCGTCCCCATCTACTCTATGGAGTCACTTCTCTGGTCCCTGCTTTTCCAAAACCATGGGAAGACTGAACTAACTTTCCATACTGGGAAATGTTTACCCTTTAGAGGGGAAATTTACACTGAGTAGCAAAACCTTGACACTTCTTGCTTTTGTTCTTTAATCTGTCCTAGAAGTCCTACTTTGGGGGTTCACCCAAAGATGATCAAAATCGCACATATTTAGCCCACTTATCTTAGGTATTTTTAAATTACGAAACAAATCAGGAAAAGGCCTAAGTCGTAAAACTATGGAGGGTAATGAAGTGAATCACAGCATGTGCACATGATAAACTCCGGCACAGGCCCCGGTCGTGGGGTGCGAGCCTGCGACCCAGCTATTCGTGAGGCTGAAGCAGGAGGATGGTGAGTTCTAAGCTAGCCTGAAAAACTAGAGCCCATCTCAAAACCAAACACAAAAGGAAGAGGCTGAGGGGTAGAGTGTGCCACACATGTGCAAGGGGCTGGGCTCCGTCCCCAGGACCACAAATCCTGACAGTGTACGCAGGCGTCTCGGCACAGAGTCCGTTTACTGGGACAGAGAGAAGGCCCTCGTCAAAAAGGCTTACATCTAGGGCTGGCCTGTGAGCTTCCAGACAGTTCTCCTGTCTCTGCTTCCCGTCTCTCTCCACACGAGTGCTGAGACTGCAGGTGTGCACACTGTGTGCTGCTTTTGGTGGGTTCTGGGGACCCAACTCCACTAGACAGCAAGTGCTTTGTTGCTGACCTAGCTTACCAGCCGGAGCCGGTTTTTAACAGGATATGACTAAAACTAAGGCTGGGAAAGAGATCCACAGTGCCAGTAAGTGTTTAACCCGGGAGTAGGCAGGACTCTTCTGTCTTCTTCTGTCTTCTTTTGTCATGTGTGTATGTGTGTGTTTGTGTGTGTGTGTGCATATGTGCAAGTAGTGTGTGTTAGTGCAAGTGTTAGTGTGTGTATAAATGCATGTGTGTTAGCGTGTTTGTTAATGTATGTATGTGTGTGTTAGTGCAAGTGTTAAAGTGTGTGATAGTGTATGTGCATGTGTATGTTAGAGAGTGTGTGAGTGTTAGTGCAAATAGTGTGTGTTAGTGCAAGTGTTAGAGTATATATATATTTGTGTTAGTAAAAGTGTTACAGTGTGTGTTAGTGTATATGTATTAGTTTGTATATTAGTGAATGTATGTGTGTTAGTGCAAGTGTTAAAGTGTGTGTGTGTTAGAGTATGTTAATATATGTGTTAGTATATGTTAATGTATGTATGTGTGTTAGTGTAAGTGTTAGAGTGCATGTTAGAGTATGTGTGTGCATGTGTGAGTATATGTGCGTTAGAGTGTTTGTTGATATATGTGTTAGTGTATATGTTTATGTATGTGTGTTAGTGCAAGGGTCAAAGTATGTGTGATAGTGTTTGTGCATGTGTGAGTATGTGTATGTAAGTGTTAGAGTGTGTGTATATGTATATGTATATAAGAGTTAGGGTATGTGTGAGTGTGTGAGTATGTGTGTTAGAATGTATGTGTATGTATGTGTGTTAGGGTGTGTGTGTGAGTATGTGTGTGTAAGTGTTAGGGTGTATGTGCATATGTGTGTGTAAGTGTTAGGATGTGTGTGTGTGTGTGTGTGTGAGTATGTGTAAGTGTTAGAGTGTGTGTGTGAGTATGTGTGTGTGTTAGGGTGTGTGTGTGCATGTGTGAGTATGTGTCTGAAAGTCTTAGAGTGTGTGTGTATATGTGAGTATGTGTGTGTAAGTATTAGGGGGTATGGGTTGGGGATTTAGCTCAGTGGTAGAGCGCTTGCCTAGCAAGCACAAGGTCCTGGGTTTGGTCCCCAGCTCCAAAAAAAAAAAATATTAGGGGGTATGTGTGTGTGAGTGTGTGTGTGTGTTAGGATATGCGTGTGTGAGTATGTGTGTGTGTGTGTGTGTGTGAGTATGTGTGTGTAAGTGTTTGAGTATGTGTGTGGTGTTTTGAACCAGGCTCTCCCACTGTAGCGTTGGCTGACCTGAGACCCACGATGCAGCCTGAGCCTCCTGGGATTACAGACATGAGTCACCATGACCAGAAGATGCTCTCAGTCCAATACAAGGTAGCCACATTCTTATTTGTCTAAAATCTTTAAGCAAAACAATTTTTAAGAACACATTCCCATCACCCCAAAGGTCTGGATCCCTTACCGCTTCCGCTCCAGGGTAGAGTTGGGATCTGCAATGTCTGGGCTACAATGGTGGAGGCGATCTTGTCTCCCAGGGCCCACATGGCCTCACTCGGGGGACCTGGGGTGGCAGGGAGGGAGAATGGAATGGAGTCAGCCACTGACAGGCTGAGTGTCAACCCGGGCGCAAGGTAGTGGTGGCGGGACTCGGGAGAGCAAGCAGATGGAGAGAAGGTCTCGGGCCTGCTCTCTCTCCTCAGGGGCCTTTCATCTGCTACCGTATACGTCAGCTTCCAGCATCTAGACCTGGACCTGCTGCAAGCAAAAACTGACCTCAGTGGCAGACGCAAGACTCACTTTGGGAGGAGCCAAACCCCTACAAGAAGGAGGCACACTAGAGGCTCAAAGAGCCCGCTGGTGCGTGCACAGCGAGCGTTCCCTACGTGACAGGACAGCCTGGGCAACTAGCATCCCTCACAAAGTTCTCCATCTTTGACACTCAGCTCAGTTCCACTCTGATCAAGCCTGGTGTATTCAACGACCGCAGACAGGAAAGATTGCTAACCGATTGTAAGTCTGTACAGGACTTACTCAGACTATTCTCCCTCGCCTTGACTCCCTAATTGATGTTCTATAACCCAGCATAGACGCTGAACCCCGTCAGAAGTAACTAGAGATGACTTAGGTACAAAGAGCAGGGGCATCGACATCTGTGCGTGCTCCTGGAACCCAAATCCTGAGCACACAGTGACTGCCCGTGGGCATGCAAAATTGTCTAACGCATCCACAAATGAAATTCCCGAGAGCTACAGACACCGCCAGACACAGAAAAGTGAGGGGCTCCGGTCCTGCAAAAAGCAGCCCAAAGATATGGCCCTCTCAGACACGTGACCCTTGGGTCAGCTTGGCTGGTACCAAGAGAAACATTAGCACAGGACGCTGCTCACCACAGCATCACTCCATAGCGGTAACCAGAGCAGGGGTTCCTGTTGCCATAGGCAACACGCACTGACGCACGGCCGCCCACCCCTGCTCACCAGCCTCTCCCGGGCTTGCACTGTGAGGTACAGCCCAAGAAAGTCACTCTGACTCCATCCCAACCCGACAGAGGGCACACTTCACCTAGGAAAGCAATCTCGTGCTTGCACAGTAGCTCTGGAAGTTTGGGGTTTTCCGAAGCGTGGCCCCAGCCAGCCCACACGGCCTGCAAACACAGAGGGGCGTGAACAAGGATCTTCCCACACCCCACCAGCCATTGCGCCCAACACTCTGCTGTGTCCCATCATGAGGCTGTCCTGAACTGTAGTATGGGGCATCCCCACCCCACCCCACCCCACCCTACTCCACCCCATGGTCATCCTTGGGAGCTGTGAACCATCACCTGCACAGGGATTCTCTTGGCAATGTCTATGATCAGCTCAACGTTGGCGTAGTTGTTGTTATTGGGTCCTCCTGGGACGGGAACGTATTGGTCCGCCATCTTGATGTACTCTGCAGTTAAAACAGAGAAAGTGGGAAGAACCAGGGAGAGGCAAGAGCCCGTGAGGTGCAGCACATTCTGCCCTTGAGGACAGTCTCAAGGTCTGTGCGGTGACAATGGGTATTGTCCACAAAATCGGAGGGAAATCAAGAGTTTAGTACACATTTAGTGGCTGGGCTTTAGGATAAAAGGGAAAAGGTCGGGATGGGTGTTAGTCCTGCTTAAGGTCTGTCTGAACATTTTATCATTAAGTATGCTCCATTTCAGCAGGAGCAAGGGAAAATAAACAGCAGAGATTCACCAAAAAAAAAAAAAAAAAAAAAGCACCCGTGGCTGCAGGAAAGGCAGCTAAAGAAACGGTTATGGCAGTGGAGGGGTGGGGGTTTGCGGGGAGGAGAGAGAAGTGGGTAAGAAGAACGAACAAAAATTAATTCTTGAAGACGCTAGAATGACACCTGCTATGCTGTGTGGTAATTAAAATTTAAAAATAGGTGATACGCACACAGGCACACAGACAGGCACGCACGCACGCACGTACGCACGCACGCAAAAGAGCATATAAACAGGAGCCAGTGAAAGAGGTCCCATAGCTCTGGGGTCCAAGATGGACCTGACTGGGGAAGGGTGGAGGAGGTGAGGGCTGGCCGAGATGGGATAGCATGGAACTGAGCTGAGCGGTCAAGTTCAGGTACCTGCATTGGCCTTAAGATCCTCCGGCGTCACCATGACCACAAACCGGATGGCGCGTTCATTACGGAACATCTCATAGGCCCAGCGGCGGATGGAGCGCATACACTTGACCGCAGCGATGCCATTGTTGGCGATGAGCACCTGAAGGAGACACCAGGAGAGTCAAGACACTTCTGCAGTGTCACAGAGCCAGCAAGTGTCAGAGCTGGGGCTGAAATCCTGATCTCTCCAAACCCGTACTTCAAAGTGCCCTTCGGCCTCTTCTGCGTTGTCAACGCTCTGATTTGGTTTTTAAAAAAAGGATCATCAAGCACTCGGGAGGCAGAGGCAGAAGGATCTCTGTGAGTTCAAGGCCAGCCTGATCTACAGAGCAAATTCCAGGAGATAGATAGACAGATAGATATAGATATGAACATACCTGTATGTATGTGTGTGTGTGTGTGTGTGTGTGTGTGTGTGTATACACACACACACATATAATGTATATGTATGTGCAACAATAATTACAGAATTTGGGGAGGGGGACACAGATGAGTTGGAGGCAGAAATGGAGACAGAGTTCTGTGTAGAACGCTCTCACACACATACACACAAAAAACCTTTTAACATTAACTATACATTTCTGTTTGGTCAGGTTTTTTGGAGACAGCATTTCTCTGTGTAGCCCTGGCTGTCCTGGAACTCTCTATGTAGACCAGGCTGGCCTCAAACTCACAGAGATCTGCCTGCCTCTGACTCCCAGGTGCCGGGATTAAAGGTGTGCACCACCACCACCCAACGACAATAATTATACATCCGCATACATAATACAGGAATGGAGGATGTAGCTCAGTGGTAGAGCATTTACCTAGCATAGAGCTTGATCCTTGTGATGGCTTGTATATGCTTGGGCCAGGGAGTGGTACTACTGGGAGGTGTGGCCTTGTTGGAGTAGGTGTGTCACTATGGGTGGTCCCTGTTGGAGGTGTGGCCTTGGAGGAGGTGTGGCCTTCTTGGGAGTATAGCCTTGTTGGAGGAGGTGTGGCCCTGATGGAAGAGGTGTGGCCTTGTTGGAGTGGGTGTGGCCTTGCTGGAGTAGGTGTGTCATTGTGGGTGGGCCCTGTTGGAGGTGTAACCTTGGAGGAGGTGTGGCCTTCTTGGGAGTATAGCCTTGTTGGAGGAGGTATGGCCTTGTTGGAGTGGGTGTGGTCTCGTTGGAGTGAGTGTGTCACTGTGGGTGTGGGCTTTAAAACCCTTCTCCTAGCTGCCTGGAAGCCAGTATTCTGATAGCAGCCTTCAGATGAAAATGTAGAACTCTCAGCTCCTCCTGCACCATGCCTGGCTGGATGCTGCCATGTTCCCGCCTTGATGATAATGAACTGAACCTCTGAACCTGTAAGCCAGCCCCAGTTAAATGTTGTCCTTATAAGAGCTGTCTTGGTCATGGTGTCTGTTCACAGCAGTACAACCCTGACTGAGACAATCCTCCTGTACTAAAGAAATACAAATAATCAGCATCTCTCAAACCTAGAGAGATGGCTCAATGGTGAGGAGCCCTGGCTGCTCTTTCAGGACCCAGGTTCAGTTCTCAGCACCTACACAGCAGATGTTTTACAAGCATCTGTGGCTCCAGTTCCAGGGGATCTAACACCCTCTTCTGGCTTCCAAGCAAACTGCATGCACACTGCACACACGCGCGCGCGCGCACACACACACACACACACACACACACATCACATGTGCTGGCAAAACACTCACAATATAAAATACATAAATCTTTTGAGCTGGGCATATTCCTAGCACTTGGGAGGCAGAGGCAGGCAGATCTCTGTGAGCGTGAGGCCAGCCTGGTAACCTATAGAGAGTTCCAGGACAGCCAGGGTTACATAGTGAGACCCTGTCTCAGAGAGAGAGAGAGAGAGAGAGAGAGAGAGAGAGAGAGAGAGAGAGAGAGAGAGAGATATATATCCAGGCATAGTCTAGAAATTGAAGAAAAGGGGTTGGGGATTTAGCTCAGTGGTAGAGCGCTTGCCTAGGAAGCGCAAGGCCCTGGGTTCGGTCCCCAGCTCCAAAAAAAAAAAAAAAAAAAAAAAAAAAAAAAAAAAAAAGAAATTGAAGAAAAAATTCAAGATCAAGGGTTCACAATGAAACCTTGTCTCGAAATAAATAATTGCAAATCCACAAAGGTAGTTAGTCCTCCAGTCTCAAGCTCTGAACCACAGAGCAGTTCCATCCTGTGTTCACTCCCACTGTTATCCAACCCTGGCCATGCTGCTGGGGGGCAACCTCCTCGGAAGTATGGGATGCCTTGGTTTAACAGATGGGCAACTCAGACCCAGTAAACTCACACTTGTGACCTCAGGCCTTGGCCAAGGCTCCTAGCTCAGGTGCATGGCCTTTCTAAGCCTTTGAGGAGCATCACTGGGGAAGAGCACCACTGGGGAGGATCACCACTGGGGAGGATCACCACTGGGGAGGAGCACCACCACTAGGAAGGAGCACCACTGGGGGAGCATCACTGGGGAGGAGCACCACTAGAGGAGGAGCACCACTGGGGGAGCATCACTGGGGAGGAGCATCACTGGGGAGGAACACCACTGGGGAGGAGCACCACCACTAGGAAGGAGCACCACTGGGGGAGCATCACTAGGGAGGAGCACCACTAGGGAGGACCACCACCAGGGAGGAATGAGAACAACTTAGTGTGGCCTTCTCACTACTAAAGCAAGGCTAGGCCCAATGGAAAGGGCTGGGGGTGGCAAGGGAGGACATACTCTTGCAGCCCTGTCGGGGAGGAGCCAGCTCTCCACTCTCATCCCCAGGTAGAGGCTTTCTCATCTGACCCCAGCACTGAGGGCAAGCCAGGGTCAGCTCCTACATCACAAAGTGTGAGAGCCCTGGGCAGAGGCTACCTGAGGCTAGCTGGCCATGACATTCTGGGGATGAAACACAAGCCACAGCGGAGCTAGCTGCCAGTCTCCTGATAAGTCCAGAATACAGGATCTAGAAGTAGGGGTTAGAGGGGGATAGCTCAGTGCGTATAGTGCTCGCGGCCTCCGGACACACACATCCTGGGTTCAGTGGCCAGCACTGGCTGTCATGGCACATGCATGGGAGGTGGGAGTGGGATTATCAGAAGGGCAAGTTTATCCTTGGGGTTTGAGGCCAACCTAGGATACACAAAATTCTGTCTCTGAAAAAAAACAACAAAAAACAAGGGCTGGAGAGATGACTCAGATGTTAAGAGCAGTGGCTGCTCTTCCAGAGGTCCTGAGTTCAATTCCCAGCAACCACATGGTGGCTCACAGCCATCTGTAATGGGATCTGATGCCCTCTTCTGGTGTCTGAAGACAGCGACAGTGTACTCAGATACATAAAATCTTTTTTGAAAAATGTCTACTTCTTTCCCAGAAGACTCTAAAGCAGAGTGTTTGGAGCAAGATGGAGGAACCACCAACCGGGCTCAGATCCCCAAGAGTAATTGCTCCTCCCTGGTAAAGTGATGAACCTCGGCTCCACTTTTCAAAGTAGTCACAGCTTGTCATGAACGCAGCAGTATGGTAGGGGCCTGCTCACTGCAGCTCGTGGTCTCCTCTCCTCTAGGAAACCCTAACCTCTGAGGGTGGCTGTCGGCAGCTTCAGTGCTCTCTGACCGTCAGCTCAGGAAGCAGCTCCACTCCCCAAAGCACCCAGCAGCCTCTTGACCAAACCCAGAGGCTCGGTCTTCCTTTCTGAGGAATGGGCTAATAACACCCACTTGGGGGGAAGAGGTGAAAAGTTCCTGGAGGTAAGCACTCATTCGCCAAAGGAGGCCTGCCCTCCTTGTCCAGTGCTAAGAAAAAGCCTGAAGCTGGGCCTCCAGCAAGAGAGAGGGCCTGCCCCACCATCACCAGCACACAGGACCCGTCTGTACCTTCTCGATGACCCTGTTGCCTCCAAAGCGGGTGACAAATTCGGCTGGGGAAGCTACAGTGAAATCTCTGTGCAGGTCCAGTTTCTTATGTTCACGGCCTCTCTTCACCAGATGGAGTCCAGACATGCTGGGCCTGAGGAGGAAAGATAGCAGCCATGAGGGAAGAAGATGAGGGCCTCCAGGACAGAGGTAGAGCCTGGCACTGTAAGGGCAAAACCAGTGGCCAGAGAGTATACACACACACATACACACACCTGCACATACCCTGCACACACACACACACACACACGAAATCCAGATGCACAAGGAGACTTAAGGCCAGACAGTGCTACCCCCTGAGGTAACACAGCTCTTACTTGCCATGGCCCTGATTTGGGAACTTACAGCGGGGATGGGCGATCTGTGATCACAAAGGAATCCACACAATCTGACTCCTCATCTAACGCCTGCCAAATTTAACCCGCTGTGGCTTCCATGAATTTTTCACAAAACTCTTGTTTTATTAAAATCTGAAAACAACTTTCAATAGGTTTTTTAAAAGGATTTATTTATTTTATATATGTGAGTGCACTGTCGCTGTCTTCAGACACCAGAAAAGGGCATTGGATCCCATCACAGACAGTTGTGAGCCACCATGTGGTTGCTGGGAATTGAACCCAGGTCCTCTGGAAGAGCAGTCAGTGCTCTTAACCACTGAGCCATCTCTCCAGCCCTGAAAATGATTTTTAAAGAGCACAATACAGAAGTTGTCCTGTGACTTTGCTGTCTCCCCTGTACACCCCAACACACTCTCCTTTCCCAACCTGGGCTTGGAAGTGTGGCTCCTGACAAGAAGAGGGCAGGATGAAGACCACAGCAGCAGCACACCCTCACGCACACCCTCACCTCTGACCCACGCCAACCCCCACCTCCACCCGCACCTCCCCCCAAACCTCATAGAAACCAGGGAAACTGACATGAAGGAGACAAGTGCTCCAGATGTCACATTGATGGAGACTCAAGGAAGCCTCTGAACCAAAGGAAATCGTCCATGTTGATCAGTGTGCATGTTACTCAGGAAATACAGAGACGAAGGGGACCCACCCAACCCTCTAGACTGCGCTCACCCTCATCTCTGTTACATGGTCACAAATGTCCAGACAGGGGCTGGTGAGATCCGCTGGCTAAGAGCACTGGCCGCTCTTGCAAAGACCCAGTTCTCAGTACCCACATGGTGGCTTCCAACTAACTCCAGTTCCAGCGAGTCTGGTGCTGTGGGTACATGCACACATGCACACATGCACACATGCACACACGCATACACCCCCACCTGGAGTAAGGGGACCATGACGTGCACCTCATTCAATATGGCTGCACCCTTGCTTAGGACTAAGTGAGGCGACCCGGATCCTCAATAGACGGAAAGTAAAGGGCTTGGAGTGGTTGGTGTGTGGTACATCCTCGATGAGCAGCCACACCAGGAGGGTCAGGGTCCAAGAGGAGCTGCTGAGCCCACCCCACAGAACTCCCATCTGAACACCAGCCTCACCTGTCTTTGACCTTCCCCGACAGGCTGATGTCGCTCGGTGTCAGAAAGTCTGACCCCTCCCGGCCTCAGACACACAAACCTTCCACCTTGTGCGATTCGATGGAAATGCACAATAAAGGAGGACTCCTCTTCCAGGCCCAGAAGCATCTGTGGTATCATTGATTTTAGGTTGGTAACAGTATCCCTTCACCAGGCAGACCACGAGTCCAGCAGACCGCTCAGAACCCACACAAGGCTGCAGGGAAGGCCTTCTTTCAGGGCCCATCTCCAGGCACTGGGCTATTTTGATTCTTTTTTAACAATGCTGGAGGGCCAACCAACATTGGCTCCGGACGGGTGAAACTTCCCCCAGCCCTGAAGCCAACGGAAGGAGAACCTCTCCCAAGTGCTGTGCCTTCTTCCCAAAGCTAAGGCCTGACCTTACACAGAAGGACGGGGTGAGGGCCAAAAATGTTCCACGGCGGCTTTGGAAATGGCTTCGAATAGCAATCAACAACGGAGGTGCCAAACACCAGACTCAGTCAGCTCCCGGGCACAAGACTGGGCAGCGCTGTTCAGGGAGGGGAGGAAATCAATGTTTTCAAGGGCAAGCAACGGCCCGGCCCTTCTCAATGCCCTGTGTAAAAAGGGCTGCCGTCTCCTTCTCTCAATAACGAGACAGAGGTTCAGAGAGGCCCACTGACCTCAAGTCATGCGGCTGAGAAGCAGCAGGGCTGGGCTGGCAATCCGACTCTATCTCACCTCAGACTCTGCTACTGAGGCAGGAAAGATTGATTGGGGCACAAAGACAAAACACTGCAGTGTCAGCTCTGGAAATGAGTGTAGGCATGGGGCACTGGGGCAGGGTGCTTCTGCTCCCCAGCAGGATGGATGTGTGTGGTAGCGATCAGAGATGTTGCTCAACTCCCTACAAATGCACAGGATGGCCCCCGACACCAGCAGAGCTCCAGCTGGGAAAACTAAGTGTCCTGGAGCATCCTCCAGGCTTCTGATCTAGCAAAGGCTGCCTGTGTGACTTTGGGATGCCCCTCCAGCAGCCTATGCCTCCTCTCACAGGATGAAATATCCAGGGGCCCTAAAGGGGGACTGGTAGTGCACACTCGAAATCCAAGCACCTGGAAGGCAGAAGAGGGAGGATCCTGAGTTCAAGGCCAGCCTGAGCAGCCTAGACAGACTCTTATCTCAAAAAAAAAAAAAAAAAAAAAAAAAAAAAAAAACGGGATGGGTCAGTCAAGCCTGACCACATGAGTCTCAGTCCTTCAGCACACAGGGTGGGAAGAGAGACACAAGTCACGTAAGTTGTTCTGGCCTGCACAGAAGTGCCGTGGCATGTATGCTAGCATGTGCGTGCTCACACATGCACGTGCACTCTCACACACACCAATAAATGTTTTAAATAAATTAAATAGAAGCGAAGCATCTAGGGAGGTGGATGTGTCACGATATAACTCTTGCCCATGGTGCAGCAGACCTTAGGTCTGGAGCAGACCTAGGACTGGAGAACTAAGAATCTGGAAAATGATGCACAAGGAATACGCTGAAGGAAACTTGCCCCTGATGACAATGTCCCAGCTGCCCTCACTATCCAGGGACCCAGTGTCCTCCAACACTCAAATCCCTTACCCTCTCTTGTCTTCATCGGCGATGGGATGGGAGCCACCACCCTGGCCACCAGGTGGAGGGCGGCATGCACACTGTGTTTCTGCGGTCAGTAATGGAAGCACAGGGAGAAGCGAGTGGAAGCCGCTAAATTTACTTCCCTACAGACAACACCAAGATCCCAGAAGCTGCAGAGGTGGCTCTGCCGTCACGAGAGCTTGCTGCTCCTTTACAGCACTCAGGTCAGGGCCTCACAGCTGCCTGGAATCCAGGTGCAGAGGATCCGATGCCCTCTTCTGGCCTCCGATGGTATATCCACACACACGTGCACACACGCGCGCACACACACAGAGTGTATGCAGACACATGCAGACACATACACACACATATTCAGCATATAGACAACACATACCTACACACAGCATATACATGCACATATACATGCACATATATGCACATACACAAGCACACACATACACATACACATACAGCATATACAGACATACATAGATATAAAAACAAATCTTACATATAACTACAATACCAGATAAATAGACCTTTTACAATTTCTATTTAAATGTTTTGATTATTCATTTGGGGATGGGCTGCATGTACTACCATGCATGTGAAGAGGTCAGAGGGCAACTTTTAGAGGTCAGCTCTCTCCACCATGTAGATTCCAGGAATACCTGCTGAGCTGTCTTGCTTCCCAGCCCTTGGGAATTTCTCAGGCCATGCAACCTCCAGATGCCTTTTGGGATGGTACCAGGTCAAGGGTGAGCAAACGGGGTCCTTGGGCCAAACTCAATCTGCTATGAATGGTTTAAACAGATTTAAGTGGTTCGGGGGTGGGAGGAAGTCCAAAGAACTCTGTATTATGACACACAACCAATTTATACAAACATCCCGTTTCAGGGTCCCTTAACAGAACACGGCCAGTCCCATTTAAATGAGTAGCTACTGCCACAGGAAGCGGCGATGAATAGCTGTAAGAGACTGTGTTGTCACAAAACTGAAAGTATTTACTATGTGGCCTTCTGGGAAGACAGCACACTGAGCCTGAGCTAGGCTGGCATGGGGGCTTCATCAGCAGGAGATGTGTGTGTCTGTGTATCTGTGTGTCTGTGTGTCTGTGTGTCTGTGGGTGCATGTGTCTGTGTGTGTATGTGTATATGTGTGTATCTGTGTGTGTGTGTGTGTGTGTGTGTGTTTTACACGGAATATACAACTATAATCCCAATCCCAGAAAACAGAGGCAGGAGAAGCAGGAGTTTAGGGTACCCTAAACTGTAACGAGAGTTCAAGGCCAGCCTGGGCTATGAGAAATCACACTGGTGCACCTTTATTCCCAGCACTCAGGAGACAGAGCAGCTGGAGGTGGCAGCACGTGAAGTTAACGTGACACCTGCGAAGCGCCTACATATAAGATAAGAGCAGCCACGGGAGGCCGCAGGAGTGGGGACTGTGAACAGTCTAGTAAGCCTCCTTTACAAGGCATAGTTGTTCTATCTGCCCGGACCACCTAGAGAGCCGGAGACCCGAGTTAGAGCCGCAGGAGCCTCTCAGGGAACGCCGTCCTAGTCGTGAGCTACAAACCTGAAACCATGAGTGGTCTTGAGCTGCTCATACACGGGTTTGTTTTCCTATGTATGCATTCCTATGAGAAAGTCTATCTTACACGTTAGCCATGGGAAGAGATCCACAATAACATTAGTAGATATATAAAGAAATGCATGGGGACTGGAGAGATGGCTCAGTGGTTAAGAGCACTGACTGCTCTTCCAGAGGTCCTGAGCTCAAACCCCAGCAACCACATGCTGGCTCACAACCATCTGTAATGACAGATGTTGTGTCTGAAGACAGCTACAGTGTACTAATTAAATATTTTTAAGCAAAAAAGAAATACATGTGTTTATTTTATTATTGATATGTAAATTAATATAAATATTAAATATTGATTAGGTATCATTAGATAAATTAATAAATATAATAACAAGGTCTTTAATATAATTTCCAGCATCTCCACCTTCCTGCTTTGATGCTACCCTTAAGAAAAATAAGGGTTACTTGAGCAGAAGTAGCAAGATAACATAATAGTAACACAGTAGCCATGGGCAATAGTAAATAACTAATGTGCAGATATATACAGAATGGATACATTGGACAAGAGGATACTTTGTGTCCTAGATGGGATCTTGGCACAAGATTTTCTGACCCCCCCCAGGGAGGTCAACAACCTAAAAGAGGAATTATGTCTAATTTTTTTTTTAAACACAGGTTCTCTGTGTAGCCCTGGCTGTCCTCAAAGTGTCCGAGATCGCCTGCCTCTGCCTCCCAAGTGCCGGGATTAAAGGCGTGCTCCACCGCGGGCTGGCTATGTCTAGAATTTTTAACTCGATATTTCCAGACCATGATTGATAAGAAGCAAAACCACAGGAAGGGGAGGCTGTTGAATTGACCGGACATTTGCCTACCCAGTGGACTGGGAGTTCCTGGAAGATACAAGCCGTTCTTCCCAAACACAACTATGGCCCTTCTTGTTCTCAGAGGCCAGTTTTATACACTGGGTATGTATGATCCTTATGGACCAGGTTAATCTACCCAGAGAAAGTAACACAGAAGGAGGCAGTGACTCAGGGGCCGGCTGCTGCCGGCAATGCTGCCTGTTTATCACAAGGAGGAGACACAGTTTAGCTACCGGCCATACATAGTGACTGCTGGCACATCTTAAGGTGCTTCCATTTACAGGAACATTTGGACCCAGTGAAAGCATGGTGCATAGAGCGAGGCTTGGCAAGTCACAGCTAGCTGACACTTAGGGTGTCACAGTCTGGCCTCTGTCCCACTACTCAGGACTTCTTCTAGCAAGAGGTGCTAGAAACCAGGGAGTGACGTTGTGTGCCAATAAAACTATTTGTGCACTCTGACCTTTGAATTTCTCATAGTTATCACATAATGTTCTTCTCTTGTTTACAATCATTTAAAAACATAACCACTGCCCTCAGGCCAGATAAGCACAGATAAGCTCATAATTTGCTGAGACAACTTGGAGGGAAAAAAAAAAGATGGGCTGGAGAGATGGCTCAGTGGTTAAGGGCCACTGGCTGCTCTTCCAGAGGTCCTGAGTTCAATTCCCAGCAACCACATGGTGGCTCACAGCCATCTGTAATGGGATCTGATGCCCTCTTCTGGCATGCAGGTGTATAGGCAGATAGAGCATTCATTTTATTTTTATGTGTATGGGAGTTTTGCCTGCACTCATGTCTGTGCTCTACATGCATGCAGAAAGGCCAGAAGAGGACGCTGGATCCCCTGGAACTGGAGCTGCCACGTGGGTGTTGGGAATTGAACTCAGGTCTTCTGGAAGAACAGCCAGTGCTCTTAACCCCTGAGCCATTTCTCCAGCCCCCAGATAGAACATTCATACACATAAAATAAATCTTTTTTTTAAAAAGACTAAAAGCAGGTTACAATACAATAAATATGGTTCAATTTCATAAATTAAACATCTGTGGGGTTGGGGATTTAGCTCAGTGGTAGAGTGCTTGTCTAGCAAGCGCAAGGCCCTGGGTTCAGTCCTCAGCTGGGGGGGGGGGGGCGGATATGCACTGAAAACAAGGCTTGACAGGTATCAGCTGTAGATCCAGGTGGAATTATATCTTTACTCCTCTTCCTGGTTATCTATAATTTCCTGAGTTTGTTCATTTGATTTTTAGAGGGGTTTTACATGTGTGGGTTTTCCTATCTAGCCCAAGCTGGCCTGGAACTCAATCCTCCTGCCTCAGCAGCGCTAGGATTATAAATGTGTGCTGCACTCCAGGATAAAGGGCTGAATTCTCCACAAAGACTACAGCATCCCTTTGGTGAGTGTTTTAAAGTGCAGTAAAATGAAGAGGAAAAGGAAAAGAAACAGTGGGGTCTGTGAGGCTAGAAGCTCTGCCCAACAGTATGCTCAGAGAGTGACCTTAAATACAAAGCCTGCTCAGGGTGCCTGGGTTTTCCCAGGGCTTCAAGCCTCAAAGAGTGTTATTTTCTCAAGGCCAAAGGGACAAAGACGACGGAAGAGTGGTCCCAGGGATCAATCGAGGCACCTGTGTGCTGGGCCGCGTTCTCCAAACACTGTCACTGAGTGGCCACCTAGGCCGCAAGTTTGAGAGGTGGGCTCCTTCCTATAGTGGCTAAGCTAAGCTCACATCTCTTCGGAAGGAAGAAGAGGAAAGGCGGGGTGCCAGTGGGCAGACAATAGACCTGGACGGGGAGGGGTGCATAAATTTGCAAAAGCAGTTATTAAAATCGCGGGCTTACTTACTTTCCTGTGAGCTCAGGGAAACAGACCTTGCATTTGGCAGGGCTCATGTTGTCCCAGCCCACCGGCCAATCCCAGCCGGGCGGGGGATGCGCAGTTTGTACCCCCTAATCACGGGAAACGAGCAAGCTCGGCTCCCAAGGCGCAGCAGGGTCGCCAGCTCGCCACCAGAGGTGGAGGCGTCCTCGGGGAGGGGCTCTGGCCGCAGCCTGTGACAGCTGTGGGTCTCGGGACAGCGAGCCTCGCCGGCCATCCCGAACTGTTCCCTACTTTTGGAAACCCAAGCCAAGGCCCGCCTAGCCACGCCCTGCCCGAACCAAAGCCTCGCCCAGGCCACACCTCCGGACTGGCTCCCAGCCACGCCTCCCACCGGGCACCCAGACTCCACCCATGCAGATAATCTGGCCACGCCCTCCACGTTCCCCGGGCCAAACCTTCCATCCCGACTCCCAGCTACACCAGGCCACGCCCCCAGGGACTTGTCCAGCCCAGGCCCCGCCTCCTCAGGGGCGTCCCTGCGCCATACTTATGCCCCTGACCTTGAATTTGGGGCTCAAGGATGTTTCTCTTCCTCCCCCAGCATCCCCCGCACCCCGAGAGAGGTGGCGGTTGCAGGTACCACAGCCTTCTGCACTGCAGTCCATGTGTTGGACACGCGTGGTAGGGATCCAATAGAAATACTGAAAACTTTTCAGAAGAGGGCGGTCGCTCCGGTGCCTCTTAAGGCCTTCCTTCCAACGAGCACTTAAAAGACTTTTTAAGTTACATGTGTTTATTTATTTACGGGCGGGGAGTGGGTCTTTCTCAGGTGTGGAGATCAAGAAACGATTTGTGGGAATCGCCTTCCACTACACGGGTCCTAGGGATTGACCTCTGGTTATCAGGATTTGGGGTGAGCGCTTTTACCCTCGGAGCCATCTCATCGCCCACCAGGACCCCTATTAATGCGGAAAAGCCCGGGAGCCCTCTGTCTCATCCTCGCCGCTCCTTAGCAGCACAGACGAGGAAAGCGTGGGGCAGAGATGGACGTTATTCTTAGGGACAGGACTAAAGTGGGATCTGAAGAACTTCCAAACTTCTGCACCGAGCCATTGGGGGAGGGGCTGGGAGCGTGGCTTAGTGGTAGCGCCCCTGTGCCCTGAACTCTACGTCCAGGGTCTCCCTCTAGGGGGCATTAAGCACCACCGTGCCTCCACGACTGGGACCCTTGCCCGGGTTACAAAAGTCCAAGGTTAGATGTGTTAAACATTTGAAGGAAAATAAAATGGGTGAGCAAAATTCTCAATTTGGGTTTTCTAGAAGATTCCTCCGTGGTTTTAACTTGACCTCCTCAAAAAAGGAGGAGGAAAAGGAGGGAGGGAGGGGAAGGAAGAAAGGAAGGAAGGAAGAAAAGAAAAGAAAAGGAAAGGAAAGGAAAGAAAAAAAAGAAAGAAGCCCACATTGGGTTTGATATGTCTTTCTTTTTGTTTTTTTTTGTTTTTTTTTTTTTTTTTCTGTAGCTGGGGACCGAACCCAGGGCCTTGCGCTTGCTAGGCAAGTGCTCTACCACTGAGCCAAATCCCCAACCCTGATATGTCTTTCTTTCTGGAAGTTTCAAACCAGTACCCAAAAGTATCCATCCTCCCGTTGACCCAATTTAAAGTAACCACATGGAACGGGGAAATGAAGATACCCAAAACAGCCCTCCCTGCCCAGCTCAGGATCCTGCAGAAGAGCCCGGCTCTGCAGCTTCCTGGCAGCCAGAGAGGTTTTTAATCTCCAGGCTCCCAACACTCCCTCAACCTGCTGTGGATAGTGTAACTTCCCTGCTAACAGTGTGAAAGGCTCCTGCGACTTTCACCCGCACCCGCGGTTCTAGGGACAGTAGTTCACAGCAGCAAGCAGGAAGCTTGCTGAATTCAGGATCTGCCTGAATTCTTTTTGACAGGAGAAGTCGAGTCACAGTACACAGAGAGATTCGATCTCGGCATTGTTAAGGTATATCAACAGCCCTGCCCTGACTCTCGGTTTAGCTTAGCTGGTAGAGACGCTTTACAACTGCAATCTTCTTCCTCAGCCCCAGAACTCTAGCCTAAAGTGAATAGGCAAGCAGATGTAGCACCTCCCAGTGGTCCCTGGACTGCCCTCCTCCATGCCACCAAGGTCATCAGAAACACACAGGTCTGAGATGTCACTGGGGTCAAATTGTTTTTGTTTTTGTTTTTTTTTTTTTCCTGCAACTGCCCAGGCAAAGCCTTGGCTTTGGTCTATCCTCTTGCCTCAGCCCTCCTAATAGGCTGGAGGGTACCACCATACCCTGGCGGATTTTCCTCTATCCATATTTTATATTAAGGAATAAAAGATGGGAAGGAAGGAGTACTACACACCCTGGTGTCCCGATCTGCCTCATGCAAACACCAATGGCTGTGACCCACCTCCAACCCCCTTACCTTTTTCTTTTTTTCCTGAGACAAAAATCTCCTGAAGCTGAGGCTAGTCTTGAACTCCTGACCTTCCTGCCTTGGCCTTCCTAAAGTGTTGGGATTACAGGCAGGAGTCACCCTCCCCAAACAGCTCAAATGGGGCTGTGGCCCTGCCTCATTTTTTTTTTTTTTTTTTTTTTTTCCTTTTTTTTTTGAGCTGGGGACCCAACCCAGGGCCTTGCACTCACTAGGCAAGTGCTCTACCACTGAGCTAAATCCCCAACCCGGCCCTGCCTCATTTTTTAAGCCTTTCTCTTGCCCTATGAGCAGCTAAATTTAACTTTTGGATATTACAGAGGGAATACAAGGTTGACAAGGTCAACAAGGCCCCGATGGTGAGTGGCCAGCTGTGGGCTGGGAAGCTGTGTGTTGACAAGCCTGGCCTGCCCTTGCCTTCCAATGTGACCTGGATCGAATCTCTTCTCTACACCTTCTGACCTATAAAACCAATGTGTAATGCGCTCTCACCAAAAGAAAGCTAAGCGGTAATGCTCTAGCTCAGTTGGTAGCATTTGCCCAGCACACAGGAAGTCCAGGCAGCCCAGACGCAATCCCCAGCACTGTATAAACTGCTTATGGAGAGGTGTGCCAGTGATCCCGGCTCTTGGGGGCCAGCGCACGGTCCTCTGTGGTCTTTAGAATGCCAGAGCAGGCCTGCAGGTGAGGGGGCTCACACCAGTGAAGAAAGCTCTATTTCATAGCCTTGTACTCAGCACTGCAGGGTTGCGATCCTGAACCCATCCTGGCCCACTCTGTCCACCCCACAGCATGCAGTCAACGCCATGGTGTGTCCCTGTTAGGAGAATGAGGGCGGAGTAGCTTTGAGCCTGGACATCGTACACCAGACCCACTGTGCATGAAGCACAGGGGTGGGTCCTCCTGTATCTGGGGGTTTGTGAGCCGAATTTCAGAGACTGTTTTGCCATACCCTGTGATGTGTTCGTTGACTATGAGTTATGTGAGGATTTCAACCCTCAAGGACCAACCAAGTCCAGGGAAGGGCCAAAGAGAATCAATAGACACCAACCTATCCATCTATCTATCTGTCTGTCTGTCTGTCTATCTATCATCTATCTATCTATTCCTCTACCCATTTATCCATCCTTCCATCTGCCCATCCATCTATCTAGTCACCCACCCATCTGTTCATCTATCAACCTACATCTGTCCATCCATCTTCCATCCATCTGTCCATCTAACCGCCCATTCATTCCTCTATTCATCTATCCATCCACCCACCCATCCATCCACCCACCCATCTATCCATACATCTATCCATCTGTCCATCATCCACCCTTCTACCCACCATCCATCCATCCATCCATCCATCTGATTTCCCCATTTGTCCAAGTATTTACCATGCCCCTAGACTGCAGATTTTGTCTACAGAGGGTACACATTGCTTGTTTCATCCACGCATTTGTCAAATACTCAAAGCCTGACTACCTTTACCCAGTGCAGGGCTAGGTGGTGAGGAAAGACAGATCCTGCACCCAGGGACTTGCTTCCCACTGCAGGAGAGAGGCGTCACAGGAGCAGCCAGAGAAAGACATGAAAGGCAGAACCGAGTGCTGTGACAGCAGCAGAGTGGGCAGCTGGATTGTTTAAAGGTGGCTCAGGGACAGGAGGCCTGGGATGGCTGGACCTGTTACAAAGTGAAAAGGAGGCCAGTCCTTCCTCTGCATCGCCAGGAATGCTGAGATGTTGACAGACAGCAGAGCCAAAGCACACGTCTGCCGTTGAAAGTGCAAGTCCCAAGCCAGGCATGGTGGTGGCTGCCTACCTTTCACCCAAGCACATGGCAGGCAGAGGCAGGCAGACTCCTGAGTGTGAGGCCATCTTGGTCTGCAGAGCGAGTCCTGGGATAGCCAGGGCTACACAGAGAAACCCTGTCTCAAAAAAAAAAAAGAAAAGAAAAAAAAAGAAAGAGGGCTGGAGAGATGGCTCAGCGGTGAAGAGCACTGACTGCTCTGCTCTTCCAGAGGTCCTGAGTCCAATTTCCAGCAACTACATGGTGGCTCACAACTATCTGTAATGGGATCTGACAACCTTTTCTGGTGTCTGAAGAGAGAGAGAGAGAGGAGGAGAAGGAGAAAGAGGAAGAGAACACAACTCTCACTGCAGGACAGGACAGCCAGCCGTGGTGGGAACAAAGAAACCTTTAGTGTGGAAGGAGCAAAGAGCCAGAAAGAGGAGGGCTCTGGGGGGGCGTGAGGACGGGCAGGAAGGGAAGGAGCTTCCGCCTGCCACTGCTGGCCTAGCAGGAAGAAGCCCATGAGGCTGGAGGCCACTGAAGCCGAGCTGGAGCCAGAGGGCTTGATCAGAAACCACGAAGGACAGGACAGTCATTTGCCACAGTTCTGTCCTAAGGTCAGGGTTCTGGACAGACAGCTAGGCCTTCTCCCAGGCCTTCACTCTGTCTTTGAAATGGGCAAAGGCCCGAGTATTCAGCTAAACCTCGAGTCTGGATTTCTTTCTACAGAAGCTGGGTACCTCGAGATTTTAGGGGACTAGCTAGCAGCTGCTGCGGTGTGACCATATCCCACCCACCCCACGCCTGTGTGAAGTTCTCCTGCTGGAGATTTAGGCCCCAAATTCACATGCCGAGTTCATATCTGGAGATGGGGTCTTGGGGAATTAGGGTCAGATGGGGTCATGAGAATCCGACCCCCAACCCACAATGGCATTAATGGCTTTATAAGAAGAGGAAGGGCGGTCTGAGTTTGTCACTCTGACTTGTCTTCCCATGTGACACCTCCATCATATTAGGATTCTGTGTGAGTCCCTCGCCAGATAGGTGACGGGGTCTGCTCTGCTCTTGGACTGCCCAGAACCAGGTGAACCTCCTCTATTCTTTTTTTTCGGAGCTGGGGACTGAACCCAGGGCCTTGCGCTTGCTAGGCAAGCGCTCTACCACTGAGCCAAATCCCCAACCCCAACCTCCTCTATTCTTTCAGATTGCTTAGCCTCAGGTATTTTGTTATAGTAAAAAGGAAAAAAAAAAAAAACCAGACTGAGACAGCAACTGGACAGGAAAACTGACAAGAAAGGGGGCCCCCTGGATTCTGCTGACGCAGACTGGTTCACACTCCTGTCCCCTTTGGACAAGTGTCACGTCCTCCCTGCTCCAGCTTGCAGCAGGTGGCTGGCTAGCTGAATGCTTTGCCCACACGGGTGTTATATAAAATTTCTACAGGTGGCTGATTTGGCCTGATCTCCAAGTTCCCACAGGCCAAACCCAAATGGAATCTCTCAGGCTAAGCACCACATAATAATCATATCAGAGACGGGACAATCTTCGAGAAATTCACAGTAACCAGCCAGCTGGGACAGCTTGCTAAAGATGTACGCTCTGGTTTTGTTGTTGTTGTTTTGATACAGGACCACACTGTGTAGCCCAGGCTGTCCTAGAACTCACTCCATAGCCCAGGCTAGCCTCAAAACACACAGAGATCTATCTGCCTGTCTCTGCCTCAGAAACTACAAAGGGCAGCAGAGCCACAGACACGGCCATCTCTGCCACAGTTCTGTCATAAGGGATTAAACGGGTGCCAACATGCTCAGCTAGAGGACATGAGAGACGGGGAACCAAGCTTGTGTAAGAGCAAACAACTGCAAAGCCCTCCCCACCGCTGATGTTTTAAACAAAGCCTAACTCTGCAGCCCTGTGTGAGCGTTGGGTATACAGGTATTCGAAACCACACCTGTCTTTTTCTTTAGTTCTTGTCCCCCCTCGTCCCTCTGTCCCTGTCTCCCTCCCTCCCCCGCTGCAACAGGAATTGACTATGTGGCAGAGACTCGTAGAACTCACTATGTAGCCTAGGATGGCTTTGAACTCCTAAACTTTCAGCATCCAAATGCTGGGATCAGACATCCACCACCACACCCAGCTCCCTCATTTAACTGGCTATTTAGTAAGTGCATTTTTTTCTTGCTAAAAACCTTGAAATTATTAATTCGTTGAATCTGAATCCTCACAACCTCTGAGAATCTAAGATTCAGGAAACAACAAGAGTGTTACGGTTCTGTCAAGCCTGCTGATTTGGTAAATTAATTCACACAATTAGATTCACAAATTAATTCACACTCCTTGGCCACTAGGTTTAGACTCACACTGATGTGATATGATAGGCACTAGCTACTTGGGGTTGTTTACACTTTATATAACTAGAATTCTCAGTCGGCCAGGTGTGACGGCCCAGGCCTGAAATCCCAGCACTCAGGCAGCAGAGGTCAGAAGATCAGAAAATCGGGGCTGGAGAGATGACTCAGCACTGACCTGACTATTCTTCCAGAGGTCCTGAGTTCAATTCCCAGCAACTACATGGTGGCTCACAACCATCTGTAATGGGATCCTATGCCCTCTTCTGCTGTGTCTGAGGACAGCGATAGTGTACTCACATACATAAAATAAATAAATCTTTAAAAAAAAATCAGAAAATCAAAGACATCCAGGAAAAGAAAGGAAGGAAGGAAGACAGACAGACAGACAGATAGACAGACTGGAAAGCAGTTCCATGGGAAATTGCATACCCCAGAGTTTCTTCAAAGCCAGATACGGCCATAGCATCTATAACTCAGCTCTGAGGAGGCAGAGAAAACAGGATCCCAGGTTGCCGACCAGCCAGTGTAGAGCAGTAGGCTCTGTGAGAGACCCTGCCTCAAAATAAGGTGAAGGACAATTAAATGCCTTAGCAAAGCACAGCATCCTGAGTTCCGCCCTCAGAACTGACCAGAGTTGTCCTCTGACCTCCACAGCTGCACTGGTGAATGGCAGGCTTCTGTGTGTGCAGGTGCACGCGTGCAAACATGCATGTACACACACACACATACACACACACACACATGAACACACACACATGCACACACAGTCACACTCTATGGGTGTGACTCTACGGGTTTTTGTTTTAACACTATAGCTGATATTACATAGGTGACACAAGTTGAGATTCTGCTGTTTAGGTACCAGAGGGGATCAGTTTACTGTCAAATAAGGGAAGGAAGGAATTGCTGCCTCATTAGGAGGCAGGGTGAGCAGTCTCTCCCTCCAGACTCCAGTGATCACCTGGGACTTTTTAACTGGTAACTTGTCACCCACAAGATCATCGTCCCCAGCTTGACAGAGAGCTCTAGAAAGCCACTTTCCTGGCATGGGGCCCTGTGCACTCAGCAGGTGCACACAGCAGGTGCAAGCAGTAGGTACAAGCAGCAGGTGCACTCAGCAGGTGCAAGCAGCAGGTGCAAGTAGCAGGTGTACTCAGCAGGTGCACACAGCAGGTGCACTCAGCAGGTGCACACAGCAGGTGCAAGCAGCAGGTGCACTCAGCAGGTGCACACAGCAGGTGCACACAGCAGGTGCACACAGCAGGTGCACTCAGCAGGTGCAAGCAGCAGGTGCAAGCAGCAGGTGCACTATCAGTAATTCTGAAAGGAGGGAACAGGAAGCAAGGAAGTCAGGCTTTGCCTTCTGCAGTCCAACATGGCTGCTCCTTTCACATGGCTTCTAACTCACATGTGTTAGAAAAATTGGAGGGAGGAGCCAAGGGAGGAAGCAAATCCCACTGCATATCAGAGATACAAACCTTACTCTAACTCTCAGTATGAAGAAAAGGTCCATTACCTCATAGTAGGTGTGTGAGACTCAGGATCAGCTGTGTTCAATGCAGCCTCCTGGGACAGGGTGCCCAGGCTAGCCCTGCTGCCCTTCCGAGAGGAGGTCTGGAAGGAGCTAGCACTAGGGTCCTCATCAGAGGAGTTGTCATCGAGGGAGCCCAGGATAAAGCTGGTCATCAGCTGCCTCTTGATGTGTGCCTGCTTCTTGTCCTCCCTAGTGGGGGATCCCGTTCTCTGGGTCTGAGGCCTGCCCGGGAAAGGCAACCCGTTGGCTTCTGGAACCTCTGAGCCAGGGGCTGCTACCCCGTTGGTTTGGAGTTCTGGGGAGGAACAGGTGTCATTGGAAGATAGTGGGTTCCTCGGAGGCTTCTGGTGTGAGCTTGGCACAGAGTCCCTCTGCTGACTGGCATCTCCAGGACCTCTGTGGGAGGCCAGCTCCTCCTGGTCAGGAGTTGTCAACGGACAGCTGCAGTTGCCATGCTCCTCTGACTGGTCCGAGGCTGAAAAGGACTCCTCCTTACTCGAAAGGAGGCTTGCGTCCACCTTACTGTTGGTGAGCGGCTTCGAGTCTGTCATCTTCCCCCAGATTTTTAACCAGGAAATGGTCAGGCAGGAGAAAACCAGGCAAGTCAGAAAGAGAAGCAAGACCATTCAGACAACCTGTCAAGGGAAGAGAGAGTTTATAGCTATGATCAACGGACTTTTCTCCTAACACAACACGTGGGGCAAGGGTATTGGGGTCCCTGTACTGGATACAATAAGCAGAAATGGGCTTCTCCTCTGACTTCAGCGCTTCTGTCCTGGACCACAGGGCACGTTGCTAAACTAGATGTGGGTATACGCTGTGGTGTGAATGCCTGCTCCCGGAGTTCATTTGTGGTCCTCAATGAAACGGTGCCAGGAAGCAAGCAGGAAAAACATGGCAGAGGGGAAGGGTCTGCTGTCACAAGAGGGCCGCTTGCTCTTTTGCCGATCTGCCTCCGCCACAGGATGAGTCACGAGAAGATTCTTACAGAACGCAAAGTTTTCAACCTCGGCCATCCCAGACTCAAATCAGGAATGAGGAATCAGGAATATATCAGGCTGGAGAAATGGCTGAGCAGCTAAGCGCACTGACTGCTCTTGCAGAAGACCTGGCTCCGATCCCCAGTGCCTGCGAGGCAGCTCACAATCATCGCTAATTTGAGTTTCAGGTGAGCCCATGCCCTCCTCTGACCTCAGAAGGCACTGCGCATACATGTGGTACACATATATATGTGCAGGCAAGACACACATACTAATAAAATAAAAAATAAACCGATCAGGGGAGAGACACCAGGTCTCAACCTGACACAAAGAACTACGGGCAGCTAAGGATGCTGGGAACAAGAGAAATAATCTTCCTGGGGGAAGAGTGCACCAACTGGTTATCCAATCCCAAATGGTCAGCCCTGAAAACACATACAAGTAACATTAGATAGACTGAGTGGTTGTACTTATGTATTTAGGGATATGTATACATACATATACACATATATTATACTTGTAATATATGTGTATATATGCATATATACCCCTACATATACATATGTACATATATCTGCATGAATGTGTATACACACACACACACACACATATATATATATATATATATATCTCCATGTATGTAAAAAAACAGTACAAAAAAGGTCATGAATTGGAAAGAGAGCAAGAAGGGGCTTAAGGGAGGTTTCGGAGGGAGGAAATAATTATAATATAATTATATCATAGTCTCAAGAAATAAAAGGATAGAAAACAAAAGCAAATCTTTCTTTAAAGCAAAATTAAAATAAATAAATCTCTTTAAAAGACATATCTATCCTTTTCTGTAATCTATTTGTGTTTATTTTATGTACATCAGATATCTTGCTTGCATATATGTTTGTATGAGAACAGCAGTTACAGACAGTTGTGAGCCACCATGTGGTTGCTGGGATTTGAACTCAGGATCCCTGGAAGAGCAGCCAGTGCTCTTAACCTCTGAGCCATCTCTCCAGCCCCCAACATAGCTGTTCTTTTTAAAATATATAATCTCAGATATTTTAGGCTTACACACCAATGCATGCTCAGTGTAAGTCACACGTAAGAAAGAACTAAAGAAGGTACTGCCAAGGACTTTGTTCTAGAAGCATGATTTAGTATGTCAAAAACATGGGAACAATTCAAGTATTCTTTAAGGCCCAGCAACACTCAGGAGGCAGAAGCAGGGGGATCTGGTGAGTTCCAGGCCAGCCATGGGGATACATACTGAGACTGTGTTTCAAGAAGAAAAGAAAAGAAAAGCCAAGTATCTTTTAACTCATAAATAGATACAATGTGACTCACCCACCAAATAGAACATTACTCATCTATTAAAAGGAATGTAGCGTGATCCACACTACAAGGTGGATGAATCAGAAAACCTTATGCCCATCATGAAAAACCAGAGATTATAATTGTTTCTTCGAGCTGTCCACACTGGGCCAGTCCATGCAGACAGAAAGATTAGTCGTTACTGAGGGACAGTAGGGTGGGGTCACAGCTAAAACGTGTGTCATCTGAGTTTGGGTGGATGAAAAGGTCCTGATGTTGACTGTGCCAACATCTGGTCTGAACACACTAACTGCATCGGCTTGTTCTATCTTTTAAGGATTTATTGATTTTATGTGGATGAGTAGTTTGCCTGTGTGTATGCCTGGTACCCTCAGAAGTCAAAACAGAGCATCAGATCTCCTAGAGTTAGGAATAGTTGTGAGCCACGTGGATGCTAGGAACTGAACCTGGATCCTCTGCAAGAGCAGTCAGTACTCTTAACCACTGAGCATCTCTCCAGCACCTGCTAATCTGTTCATTACATGAGTGGATTATATTCTATGTAAATGACTTGCATGGTATGTTAATGAGGTGTGTGTTGTGTAAATGACTTGTGTGTTATGTAAATGACTTGTGTGCTATGTAAATAATTTGCATGGTATGTAAATTACTTGCATATTATGTAAATCACTTGCATGGTAAGTTAAGGAGTTATATGTTATGTAAATGACTTGTATACTATGTAAATTACTTGTGTGCTATGAAAATGACTTGTATACTATGTAAATGACTCATATGCTATATAAATGACTTACATGCTGTGTAAATGACTTATATGCTATGTAAATGACTTGTATGCTATGCAAATGACTTGTATGCTCTGTAAATGACTTGTGTGCTATACTAATGGCTTGTAAGTCATTTAAATGGCTTGTATGCTATGTAAATGATTTATATACTATGTAACTGACTCATATGCCATGCAAATGGCTTGTGTGCTGTGTAAACACTTACTTGTATGCTGTGTAAATTATTTGCCAATGTAAATGACTTTAGCTACAAAGTTGGCTTCTCTGCAGTTCTAACATTCGGAAGAAACTGGTTCTGCTTACACACTGATTTTCCTACCATTGTCCTATTGTTCTCTGAACAATGGAGCCCCTCTGCTCTCTGAATTGCATTTACATCGAACAGGGACTATAAATCACCCAGAGATTAGAGCATGCAAGGGCTGTGTGTAGGCATGAGGCGAGCACACATTGTATTCAGGGATTTTGGTATTCTGGACTCAGAACCACCCAGCAAGATAAGCATTTCTTCTGTGGCTGGTTTCTGTCTCCTCCTTCCGGGTGTCTGCTGTTCTCACGGCCTGGAAGAGGACGGACTGCACCCTGACCCAGGCCCAGAACACCTGAGCCAGGTGGTCATGACTAGAATGGACACTGAACAAAGCCTCGGGCTCCGGAGTACCGCCCACACTGATGCCGAGCGAGTGTGTGTGGGAAGAGTGGACTCGGACGTTCCGTCCGTACTTCCTCTCACAGCTCTGCCCTCTGATGAGCAGATAATCACTGTCTGAAGGAAATGTCCTAAAAACTATTGGATTTACGGGCAGGGAAATGACTCGGCGAGTAAATATGCTTCAATCCCTAGAATCCAAACGAAAAGCTGGATGTGGTGGTCCATGTCAGTAACCCCAGCACTGCTACAGTGAGATGCGAGGAAAGACAGGAGGACATTCGGAAACGTGTGGGTGCAACGACCGAGCGGAAGAAATGAGAGAGACACTGCCTCAAAAGGCCACAGGTGGATCGAAAGAGCCAACACCCCAGAGACCAGCTCTTTCAGGTTCAGACTCCATCTTAGAGAACCTGACCAAAGGTTACCTGGCGCCAGTTTCCAGGTTACCCCCAAACAAATCTGAACCTCCGGGTTACAAGTCTGCCCCTGACGCTTCACTTCCTAACAACCACCACCAATCAGGAGGAGAGCAGAAGTTAATGGTTTCGCTCCCAGAACCAGCCAATTATGTTCGAGGCCATAATGCCCCACCCCAATCAAATGTGTGCCAGGATAGATGCTCCCTCCTTGCCTCTATGAATGCTTGCCTGGAACTGGGCGAGGCCCCCTCCCATTCTCCTGTGTCAGAGCCTGGGGCGGGACCCAAGCTCAAACTTGAATAAAGAGACCCCAGTGCCACTGCTTCAAAATCAGCTCCTTGAAGGGGATGGGTTTTTAGCTCAGTGGTAGAGCGCTTGCCTAGCAAGTGCAAAGCCCTGGGTTCGGTCCTCAGCTCTGGAAAAAAAAAAAATCAGCTCCTTGCCAGTCTTTTGGGGTTCATGAATGCTTCCTGGCACAAGACACCCAGGAAAGTTGTCCTCTGACTTCCATATACACACCATGCACACATGTGAGCACACACACCTACCGCAAACGATTAAATCTTTTTAAAAAGCATGACCTAAATGTTTCAGCATCTTTGTTTTTTTGTGTTTTTGTTGTTGTTGTTGTTGTTGTTTTTTGTTTTTTCTTTTTCCGGAGCTGAGGACCGAACCCAGGGCCTTGCGCTTGCTAGGCAAGCGCTCTACCACTGAGCTAAATCCCCAACCCCATGTTTCAGCATCTTTGAACCAAATCTTCCTGCTAAGGCTTCAGCTGAGCGGCAGGCAGGGTCCTTGCTTGGCACGAGTGAGGCCTTGGGCTATGGCAAGCATTTGCAAAGAAGAAGTAAGTGAACCAATGCCATCCTGAACCAATGTCAGAAAAGCTACAAAGTCACGATGCACGGCAGGCAGATCCCTGTGGGGTCTAAATGTTTTCTTCCTTTGTGATTTCAACAAAATGTTCTCTAGGGAAGCAGGAAGAGTTCTCAAGTTTTCCTGAAAATGTTGGAGCCAAGTGTGGATCTCATAACCACTTGGCAGTTATATCCCTGAACTGTTGGCAAGGGTCTAGTTCTGGGTACGGCATAGATTCGTGTTTTATTTTCTTCCTCAAGTTTGTTTTTAAAGAAAAGCAAATCGAGGGTGACTCAATGCCAAGTGACGTTAATGGCACAAAAGAGAAATCACACAGTCATTTCATATCTCTCTCTCTCTCTCTCTCTCTCTCTCTCTCACACACACACACACACACACACACACACACACACACACACACAACACACACACACAAACACACACACACACATACACACATACACATTATAAAATCCCATACCTTTTCATGACTAAAAAAAAAAAAAATACGGGGTTGGTGTTGGTGATTTAGCTCAGTGGTAGAGCGCTTGCCTAGCGAGCGCAAGGCCCTGGGTTCGGTCCCCAGCTCCGAAAAGAAAGAAAAAAAGAAAAAGAAAAAAAAATACATTTAGGGAACCAGACACAGATGGGAACCTCAAAACCAATGGTGTGTCTCCTAAGCCAGAGACAAGACTGGAAGGACCCCCTGTCCAAGAGTTCTACCCAGAGCAAACGCCTACATGAAGAGGACAAAGGAAGGACAGGCCATCTGCAGAAGGGTTGGTCCCAAGATCTGGAGGAGACAGAGAGATGGAGAGAGAGATGGAGAACTACTACAGGCAAGAAGTTTTATTTGTAGGATCAAAATATCACCATCCCAGACTCAACCAGGTTCCTACACACAAGCAACTAGCAAGCTGAAATTCAATTTACAATCACACACACACACACACCCCCCCATAACACATACACGCACACATACACGCACACACATACACACACCCGTAACACACACACACACACACACACACACACACACACACAAAATGAAAATTGTATTCAAGGAGTTGAAAACTTGTTGTTGCTGACTTAGTCACACCCAATGTGGTTCAAAGGTGGATATGAGAGACTACGAGGGGTTCAAACAGACAACAATGTATCAAAGAACAAAGGGCTGAGGCCAGGGCTCAGTGGGCACTGTGTCTGCCCAGCATGTACAAGGCCCCAGGGTCCAGTCCCCAGGACTGCATAAGACTCCAAATGTTGGCAGGGGTCTAGAATCGCAGCATGTGGAAGGCTGCGGAGAGAGAATCAGAAATTTCAGGTGGCTCAGCAGTTATGAGCACTGACTGCTCTTCCAGAGGTTCTGAGTTCAATTCCCAGCAACCACATGGTGACTCACAACCATCTGTAATGGGGATCTGACGCCCTCTTCTGGTGTGCCTGAAGACAGCTACAGTGTACTCATTCATATAAATAAAATAAGTATATTATAAATAAATTAAAAAGAAAGAAAAGCAAGCAAGCAATTGTCTGGCATAGTGGCACAGGCCTTTCATCCCAGCACTCAGGAAGCAGAGGCAGGTGGATCTCCGTGCGTTCCAGGACAGCCTGGTACAGAGTGAGTCCAGGGCTCTGTTACACAGTGAAACCCTGTCTTAAGAAACAAAACAAAACAGGCAAGAATGAAAGCACTGAACTGGAGGCCTGCTTACAATTTCTTAGGGGCCAGGCCACCACGGTGGGAGGATGGGGGCAGGGAGGCAGGCGTAGTGCTGCTGCCGCAGCTGAGAGCTTTTGGAAGCCAAGAGGGAACTAGGTTGGTCCTGGATGGGCTTTCAAAACCCCAAAACCCACCTGCGGTGACACAGGTCCTCCAAAAAAGGCCACACTTCCTAATCCTTCCTAAACCACTCAAAACTGGAAACCAAAAATCTGAATGGATCTATGGGGCCACGCCCTTTCAAGCCATCATACTGTTCATGCAGTGGATCCAAGTTCAGGTCCTGGGACCCACATCAGGCAAATCAGAACAGCCTGTAACTTCTGCTCCAAAGGACCCAATGCCTCCTTCCCTTCTGGTCAGCAGGAGCAAAGCACTTAGGCGTGCACACACACACACACACACACACACACACACACACACACACAAAATATAATCCCTGGCTGCTGGAGCGATGGCTCCGAGGTTAAGGACCAGACACTGGAACCTGTGCCCCTAGCAGAACCCCAGGCTTCTTCCTGATGCTAAGCCCATCCCCCACGCATTCCCTGGGAGTCTCAATCCTGGTGCCGGCAGCATTTGAGGCTAGGGAACTCTGTGCTGGGCATTTTGTTCAGGATTTCCTGTGCTTTACAGGGCACCCCCTGTGCTGGAGAGATGGCTCAGAGGTTAAGAGCACTGACTGCTCTTCTGGAGGTTCTGAGTTCAGTTCCCAGCAACCACACGGTGGCTCGCAACCATCTGTAATGAGATCCGATGCCCTCTTCTGGTGTGTCTTGAAGAGAGCGACAGTGTACTCATATACATAAAATAAATAAATGCTTCTTTAAAAAAAAAAAAAAAAAGAACTGCCCTGGGATCTAATACCTATGTATACCCCATCTGGCTCCCTCTTGCTTCTAGAAACCAATCGAAAACTTCTGAGGACAAACTTCTGTGTGTGTGTGTGTGTGTGTGTGTGTGTGTGTGTGTGTGAGAGAGAGAGAGAGAGAGAGAGAGAGAGAGAGAGAAAGAGAGAGAGAGAGAGAGAGAGAGAGAGAGAGAAGAGAGAGAGGGAGAGACTGACTTTTATATAGCCCTGGCTGTCATGGAGCTCACTTTGTAGACTAGACTGGACTTGGACTCTCGGAGATCTGGCTGTCTCTACCTCCCGAGTGCTGTGATTAAAGGCATGTGTCACCTGGCCTGGCTGGAGTCCATTTTGAACATTATCTCTCTTGCCCTTGATAAACTTTAAAACATCGGCAAGCAAGAGCATCATCCTGAAACTGCTCTCTCACACAAGCCCTCAGGAAAAAAAGACTCTCCTGTGTTCACTGACAGAGGGCATTGCCAGAAGGTTGCAGAAGTAACTCTCCTCAGAGGGCCAACAGGTTCCTCAGGCAGGAGGGTGTGACAGGGATCAGGGACTTTCCATCCCTGGCTTCTGCTGAGAGACCAGTCCCATCGCAGACACCCGGCTGGCTGCACATGCAAGTGCCTTCACAGCCACGTAGCCATGGTCTCTCCTTGTCCCTTTTTCTCCGCCTTAACTGTGGACAACAGGCACAGTTTCCATCATGGTAATTTGGAGATGCAAGATAAAAGATGTCTCCATCTTCCCTGACAACAAGGTGGCCCACAGGGACATTCACTTACAAATCCTTGTGCCTGGCATGGTACTAAATATATAGTAGGTGTTTAATAATGTGAATGAATGAATGATGAATGAATGAATGAATGAATGAATGAGCCCGTGTACAAACTGAGCACAAGCAATGGCATGAACCAAGTTGGACTTCTGTATTTTAGAGGTTCGGTTTCTGCAAGTGCACTTGGGAGCCAAGGGGACAAACTGTCACCCCACAGTTTTCCGGGAAGGAGCCAGAGACCCTGACCCAGGGAAGGCCACTGTGTGGCAGGTCCCGCATGTATACACATGAAATAGTGCCAAGTTACAAATCACAAGCATGTAAAAACGTATTTAAATTGTTTCCGAGGAAAGAGCAGGCAGGGGTGGGCAATAAAGACAGGAAGCTGGAATGGGCCTTCGGTGATCTGATGCCCTTGTGCCCACTCCATCTGGGAAGCCCGGGGGATGGCGCAAACTTTGCGTTATGCAAACTCCATGGAACCTGCTTAGCAAATGCTGGCTGCCTGGGAGGACAGACAGCTGCCTGGGAGAACAGCTGGTGGCCTGGGACTATGGCTATGCTGCGCCCCAGAGGGTCATGAGCTGGGAGCTTGTCCCCAGTTAGGATGACGTTGGTGAGGAGACATAGCCTCCTCCAGAAGGGACTAGTGCTGGTGTCCCGGTGACTGAGGTCGTTGTGGGAATGAGTTACCATAAAAAAAAAAGTAAGCCTGGCTCCTAAATCCCACCAGCCTCCTGTCTCCCACGTCATCCCATGAGGACGGCATCTACCATCTTCATCTACCATCTTATGATCCCCCCAGAAGGCAAGGAGTCAAACAGAAACTAGGACCCTGCGCTTAGACCTCCAGAACTCTGATTAAGTAAACTATTTTTTTTTTCCACAAAGTATCAGCATCGGGTACTTTGTTACAGAGAAGGAAAACTAACCCAGATGGGCAGGTGGTGACCCGAGAGCAGGATTTGAGCACCTGAGTAGATGGGACATGCAAACATGGCTGGCGACTGGGACCCAAGGCCAAGTTGCCACGATCAACTTGGAGACTCTAATGAGCAGAATAACCAGCCTTTCCCCGCAGCCTCGACGCACCCCATAGAGTAAATTCTATCCTGACAGGAAGCAGTGATTCTAATACCAAACTTTGCCAGTTTTACCCCGGGGAAACCCTCAGTGTCTATTCCTTAGTTACTTTTTTACTTAAGTATTTATTTAGAGACAAAGTCTCACACTGTTGACCAGGCTGGCTACCTCACAGAGAGTTACCTGCCTCTGCCTCCCAAATGCTGGGATTGATGGTGTGTATCACCACCACCATCTTTCTTACTTTATTTCTTTTTCTTTTCTTATATTTTTGGTTGTGAGCCTAGCCTTTAACGGCTGAGCCATCTCTCCAGCCCTTCTTTTTCTTTTCTTATAGCATAAGACCCAGAGGTCGCTAGGGCAGAAGTTTACCAAGTCCGTGCACTCGGGGAGCTGTCTGAGAAAGCTGCCAACCTCCTCCTCTGGGCCTGCCTCCCCCTCTAAAAACTGCAGAATCCCCTCCTTGCCCTTGAGTTGCTCTTAGAACGACGTCTCTGCACACTCAATTTCCACACATGTGTGCCCGCCGAGGGTCTTCAAGCCTCCTCGCCCCATCCCTCCCATCCCAGAATATCACTGTCGAATTAACCTGTCCTTACCTGGTTCTGCTTCATAGTTTGGACACCTGTGACTCAGAGAAGCTCAGTCACTCAGCCCAGCTCAAATACTAGCCCAACACCCACACCTTCCCCTGTCAACACACAAACACAGATAATTCTCACATGACCCCAAGGCACTACGACCTGTGCTGACACATCACATCTGGTGGTGTGCCTTTAAGAAGGACAGCAGACTGGGGTCTCACCGTTGCTGCACAGACCAGCTGGACAGTGGTCTGAACAGCAAAGACTAGAGAAGGGCCTCCCAGTGAGCATCTGTTCCCCGGGATGTTGCTTTCCTGTGACCTGATCTAGCTGACCCCAAAACTGGTTGCTGGTCAAAGTTCTTTTTTATTTAGTTTTTTCTCTTTCTTTTTTTCCCAGGGTTGAACTCAAACCCTGGACCTGGAACACGTGAGGCAAAAGTCCAACTAAGCCACACACCCCCTTAGGCTTATTTTTACTTCTCGAATTTCAAACCCAAGCAACAACTGTCTGGTGCCGGAGCCATCGTTCCTCTCATGACCGATACAGGAAGCTGCCAGGTCCCAGCCAATGCTGGCCAGTAGCCAGCACCACAGTGCAACGGGTGGAGGGCATATCTCCCACCCCTACCTCTGCCAAAATAGCACATTCACCCTGTCTAGGAGAGGTCTTGGAGGGACGGGGACAGCATGTCAGCATCCTGCAGTCCCCATCTCTACTTGGACTTTTTGCTCCCACCCAGTGCTTGGGGCCGCTTACCGACACTGGGGACGTGGCCACCAGTTCCATTCTCAGGAGAGTCTTACAAGTGCCCACAGGGTGACTAAGGGAACCCGGCCTTCTGAGTGTCACCTTTCAGCAGGAGGCTGTGGTGTGCTGTATCAGGCCACAGGGGAGGGGCTTGGCCAGTACTCGGAGGCACAAGAGGAGCTGGAATTCCCTGCAGCGCACCCTTATCTGCCACCACAGTTCTGGCCCTGGCTCAGTCCTCACCTGGTTCTTTCCATGATCTGGGGCTTGCCAGCACAGAGGGCCACCTCCTCCCGGCTTACTACATGTCCCTACTTAAGCCTACTTCACCCTCGCGCAACCGTTCTCCTTGCCCAAGTCTGAGTATCAGGAATGTATTTGAAACCCTCGCACCAACCGGTCCAGGTGAGCAACACTGCAAGACCTGCCTTTGTCCCCTTCCCTCAAGCACCTGTCTGGAGGAGAGAGTACAGTTCAGCATTTTCTTGGGATGAGCTACACTGGACACAATGGGAAAAGAGGTGACAGTATATCAGAATAGAAAGTGGGTGGTCAAGAGCTCCCCAGCGGCCAGGAGAGCAGCACACAGCCAATTTTAACCACTAGGGTAAACACTGCCCCTGGGGATGGATGAACCACACACCCCTGCCTATGGGATAAAGGCATTGCAGGTGCAACATTTCTGCAAAGCTACTCCCATTAGCAGCCCAATACAGGTCAACCAGGTGTCCAATATGCTTCCTGTCCAAATAAACAGAAGCCTGATGTCACACCCAGCCTGTGTGCCGTCCTCACTGAGAGCCTGGGGGCAGCGCGAGATACTCAGGAAGAACGTTATCCTGGGCAGGTTTTTGCCCTCATTCTGAACCAGTGTCCCTCACCTAGAAAAGAGACAATCCTCACCCTCACTCACCTCCTGGGATTACTGTGAGAGTCAGCCGAGCCTGTGGAGTCACTTTCAGTGACAATCTTAGTGGCTCTCCTAAACAGAAGCAGGAAGTCAGCTCTAGCCACGAGCACACACGGTGGAAGGAGAGAAACACCGTCCCAAGCTGCTGTTGTCTGATGATCACACCCACACACATACACACATATACACACAAACTAAATAAATGTAACTAAAAAATAAATAAATAAAACCTCTTGTCTCCAAAGGAAGATTTCCTACACCTGCGGCTGTACTGTCTAAGGGACTAAACTCAAAGGGACAGGAGCAGACCCCACACTCTAAGCTTTAGGGAGACAGAGGTGTTCTGCCCAAATTAAAAAAAAAAAAAAAAAAGTGATTTTTTTTTTCTTCATAGGTGTTCATTATGTAGCCCTGGCTAGCCTGGAACTTGATCTGTAGACCAGGCTAGTTTTGACCTCACGGAATCTGCCTGCCTCTGCCTCTGGGACTAAAAGCATGGGCTACCACATACAGTCTTTTTTTTGTTGTTTCATTTTCTTCCTCCCTCCACTCCCCGCCCCCTTCTTTTTTGGGACGGAGTCTGGCAATGTAGCCAGGCTGGCTCTGAAGTAACACTGGTCTTCCTAGCTACCCACGGTCTGAGATTACGGGTATACGTCATCGCACCTCGCTCAAAGAGTATTCTTTTTACATTATCTTATTTTTAATTAAGTGTCTACAGTCTTTGAGTGAGTTTAAGCATATGAGTGCATTTGCCCGCAGAGACCAGAAGAGGGCACCAGATCCCCCAGGAGCCAAAGTTACAGGCTGTTGTAAGCTGCCAGATGTGGGCAACTGTGGGCGCTGAGAAGCAAACTCTTCTACAAGAGCAGCAGATGGGGTTGGGGATTTAGCTCAGTGGTAGAGCGCTTGCCTAGGAAGCTCAAGGCCCTGGGTTCGGTCCCCAGCTCCGAAAAAAAGAACCAAAAAAAAATTAAATACATAAATAAAAGGAGCAGATGGCCGAGCCCTGTCTCCAGCCCCGTGGAAAGTATTATTCTTAAGCCATTTTAAAGATGAAACTCTGGTGACCAGGGAGGGGGGAGAGGCTTGCCTGCAGTCACACGGCTCGGAGGCACAGGCTGATATATGGACTAGGCAGAGGCCACGGGCTGTGGATCTCGGTTATTCAACAGGCTAGAAGGAGCTGATTGTGGCTCAAACCTGTTCTCCCAGCACCCCGCAGGCTGAGGCAGGAGGATTGCAGCATGAGCAAAGCCAGCCTTGAGCTTCAGGGAGGGATCTTGTCGAGGCCCCTAAAGAAAAACAACCCACAAACAACAGAAAAGACAACAGCAGGAGATGAGGTCCCATGAGAGTGGGTAGGTCCCAGGATTACCACACGCCAGAGCATACGTCTCCAGAGTAGCCCAGATGGCCGGCCTGAGCAAGCAGAAAACAAGCAGCCTCGTGGCTGGTGCCAAGTCCCCTGGACACTGGAGCACTGCACATGCGCAGCGTTGCTGGTGTTGGGGCGTCAGAGATAGGAAAAGCCGGTGCAGCTTACAAAGAGACGGCGCAGGTGTAGGGAGAATCGCTTGTAAACCTCACGGGTCAATAAAAAAAGCCGATGGCCAATGAGCGAAGGCAGGAAATGGGAAGCGGGACGCTGTCAGGAAGAGAGGATTCTGGGAAATAGCGAGCGGATAATAGGAGAGATTTGAGAGCACCATGGAGATGCAGGCTATCGCAGAAGAGTGGTACCCCTGGAATAGTTCAAGTGGGTTAAATAAGTTACAAGCTCGCCAGGGAGCGAGCCAAAGCTTACGGCCTAGGCATTTATTAATAAATACTTAGTCTCGGGGTTGGGGATTTAGCTCAGTGGTAGAGCACTTGCCTAGCAAGCGCAAGGCCCTGGGTTCGGTCCCCAGCTCCGAAAAAAAAAAAAAAAGAAAAAAAAGAAAAATAAATACTTAGTCTCAGAGTTGTTCTGGGACCAGGACCGGGGAAGGAAAAATGGTTTATTAACTTTTTTTTTAAACACTCAAGTGACTACACACCCCAGGGCACTCTGGAATATTAACTCAGAAAGGTACGACCATAGTGCCCAGCACACAGCAGGCACCCAATCAATGCCAGGAGAGCCCATCTGAGCTTCCAGCTCTAAGACTACCTTTTGAGAGTTAACGTGAGCTGTAACTTCCCCGTGTGCGGAACACGGTAGCAAACCTCAGCAGGCCGATGGCTGATGGAGCTCAAACTATGTAGGCTGGCACTCATGACCACGGTGATCACTGTGACAGTCACACCCCTCTCCTTGGCTGCCCCTGGGAAATGTCACCCTTTGCTTTCCCTGGTGCCTGTCAGCTGGTGGGCGTGAGCATCTCTTCTATCGAGTGTGTAGACGCGATGGCCTCTCTCCCATCTGGCTGAGGCCATCCCCAGGCTGGTCCTGGGGCAAGAGTATTGCAACATCTAACCTGTGCGTGCGTGAAGTAACCTCCGGAGGTCAGACCAAGAAGAACCAGAGCTTTTCATCAGTCTCAGAAACTGAGGTGACAGTGTTGCCCGTTGGTGGGAAATAAGCTCTAGGGTGAAGGGCCTCCCGGATGAACCCATTCCCCCAGGTTTCCCTTTCTAGTCACAAACCCGGAAGCCGCTCCTGATCCGATCCCACGGGGTCGGGGCCCAGTACCCACCGCCTCCGGGCAGATCTTTGGCACTTATTCTGTTTACACGTTTGTGTTGCGGCTTCCCGGTGCTGCCCTGGCTGCATACACGCCTGGGTCCAGCCTGGGCCACACCAGTCTGTCTCAAAACACCGAACCACCCCAAACACCCTGAGAACCCTACACCCAGTGCAGGGCATGTCGTGGATGTGCCTGGAGAGTTCAAGTGGCCCTTCCCTGCTGTGCGGGCCTGAGTTCTCGCCAAGCTCCTGAATCCTGGTTTTCTCGTACACGAGGAAGGCAGAGGGCAGAAGAACTGGCTGAGGCTAAGTGGGCTACGGTGTTCCAGGCACAGTGCTGGGTATATTATCTCACATCAAATTTAAGCTGTAGAGAGCCCCTGGGCCATTGCACAAGCCTCCAGCCTATCTCCCTGCCCCCAGGCTGGTCCACTTACGCACAGAGGAGCCAAAAATATCTCCCGGGAAAGCCAAGGACAACTGGGTGTGGTGGTGAGCCTAAGCACTCCAGAGGCTGAAGCAGGAAGGTGACAAGTTAGAGGCCCTGCTCCCAAAACAAGGTCAGAAGGAGTCCACTGGCATGCCTGGTATCCACATTGTGACTCTAAGTGCTTTCTCCACTGAAATGAACCATCTTCTGGGGGGGTGGGGTCAGATTGAGACACTGTCACTCAAAGCAAAAGCGCCAGGGATTTGGTTCATCATTCTGGTTTTTTTTTTTTTTTTTTTTTTTTTTGGTTCTTTTTTTTTCAGAGCTGGGGACCGAACCCAGGGCCTTGCGCTTCCTAGGCAAGCGCTCTACCACTGAGCTAAATCCCCAACCCCTGGTTCATCATTCTGAAAGCCAACTTTCACACAAAAGGTGCATGCGTGTGTGTGTGTGTGTGTGTGTGTGTGTGTGTGTGTGTGTGTGAGAGAGAGAGAGAGAGAGAGAGAGAGAGAGAGAGAGAGAGAGAGAGTGTGTGTGTGTGTGAGAGAGATGAGAGAGAGTGTGTGTGTGTGTGTGTGTGAAAGAGCAGGGGGGCGGGGGGGGGAAAGGGGCACGTGTATGAATGAAGTGGTGATGTGCGTGAGGAGGTCAGAACAACTCTCAGGAGTTGTCTCTCAGGGGTTGGGGATTTAGCTCAGCGGTGGAGCGCTTGCCTAGGAGCGCAAGGCCCTGGGTTCGGTCCCCAGCTCGAAAAAAAAAAGAACCAAAAAAACAAAACAAAAAAAAACAAAAAAAAAAAAGGAGTTGTCTCTCCTTCCACTTCTGGGGATGGATGTTAGCTTGTCAGACTTCCGGGACTCATCCCATGTGGCAGCTGTGTAGGCCACTGTCCTGTGTACATGGATCTCCCAGGCAGGAGCGTAAGCACCATGAGACCAGACAAGGCTTAAGACCTGGGCCTGCTCCTTCTCTAAGGAACTCCCAGTCGACTGAGTCGCCTCTCCCCTTGCAACAGAGACGCTAGAAACACACTTTGTAAACAGTTCTTTTTGCAACCGCAAATCCGATATCGACTCCGAAGCCCAGAGCAGGTACCTGAGATGTGCACAGAGGCCTGCTGATGACACCGAGTGCTGTCTGAGCGCATCCCCCCCGCATCCTTTATCCTCTGACCTCCGTGCTCTCGACCCCTGTGGCTCGTGGACATGGGATGAGGTGCAGGAGGGGACAGGGGACATCATCAGAGCAAAACCCATGGATCCTTCTACCTTCTGTCAGCTGCAAGGCTGGCATAGGTCCACTGGAAACCAGCTGTGTTCTTTCCCCGGTCTGGCCAAACTGTAAATATATCTATTTTCTTTACTGGTCTCTGCTTTATGATGTCTTTTGGAATACAGAGAATAGAAGGCATCAGATCATGAACCTGCATGCTGGTAGCAATGTCCCCAGGAACTAGGGGAGCTGGGACTGAGCTGGGCTGAGTGCAACCTGCAGTTGACTGAATTCTATTCTGTCCCCCACCCCCACCCCTGTCCTGATATAACTAGAAGCCTGAAAGGCTGAGGTACACAGAACTCTGAGGTCCTGCCTGCAGCTCCTGCCCATACTGCACCCAGGACCCTGCATAAAAAACGAGGAAAGCAGGGTTGGGGATCTAGCTCAGTGGTAGAGCGCTTGCCTAGTAAGCACAAGGCCCTGGGTTCGGTCCCCAGCTCCCCCCCCCCAAAAAAAAGGAAAGCACCCAGCACATCTGTTCGGAGGTTCCCAAGATCCTATGAGGTGGTCCTCACCTCTGCCACGTTGCATCATGGCCAATCCCTCCCTCAGGGTGCTCCATGAGAAGATTCTGAGAGGTCCTACCACAAAGTTTCAGTGCTCCCCAGAGGCAGTGTGGGTGCTGGACCAGTCCACAGCCTGGCTCCACCTTGCTCACTCCTTGCACCTACCCTGTGGTGGGGCAAAGCGGCAGCCATCTATCCTCTGGAATAAGGAAGGCCTCCTGTCAGGTGACGCGGTTCCCCAGACCTACTTACTGAAGTCTACTGAGAGGAGCTCAGAGCCGTCCCCTTCAACACCGTCTTATTCACAAGTCACATTCACTTCATAAGACTGAGGGAGAGCCAACAAAGGGTAAAGAAAGGCCCTTGCTGCCTCCGACCTCCACGTGTTGTACAAGTGACTTTTATTCACCTGTTAATTGTCTGATGCTTACTGCCTCTGTCTACTAACCTAGACCTAGTCCTGGAAGTGTGGTGGACAGAAGATTCTAGCCTTCGCACAATGGGATCTCAGCCTAGAATGTTTTCAGCCTCCGAGACTTAATACTGAATAAGCTTGCCCTTTCTAGCTCTTTCTGAACTCTGGCTGGCTGGTTCAACTCAGCTGTTCTGACTTAAAACTCCTCTCCGAGCTGACTGCTTCAATCTGGCTCCTCTCTCGTCCTCTCCTGAATTGCTCTGCTTGACCTCGAACTAAAACTCCCAAACTGTCCTAATCTCCTGGCTCCTTCTGTCTTCACCTGTGTCTGGCTTGTTCTCTCCTCACATTGTCAATCTAAGGCCAGTGGGAAAGTTCCACCGTGAACCTTTAAGCACAAAGACCCCTCCCTTCCAGGGAGTAGTTAGTTCCCGGAGCAACTGCAAACCAAACTCAAACGAAGCTACCTGTGACTCCCAACTGACCTCCCCTTGACTCCCCTTGGAAAGTCCAGAATGGTCCACTTATCAAATCAGCTTAGAGGTCACTTTGCCCCATCAATAATACCCTGCCTAGGGGTTGGGGATTTAGCTCAGTGGTAGAGCGTTTGCCTAGCAAGCGCAAGGCCATGGGTTCGGTCCCCAGCTCCAAAAAAAAAGAAAAGAAAAGAAAAAAGAACAAATATAATACCCTGCCTAGTTACCAATTGTTTGAATTCTGCCCCAGTTGCTAGCAAGGTATATAACTCCCGGTCAGAGTCTGCTTGGGGTCATCTCCCCTTGACCTGGGAGGACCCCGACATGCCGGAATTAAACTCCTCTTGCTTTTGCACCAATCACTGTCTCCATTCAAGAGGATCCCAGTAAAGCTGTCCCTTTCCTCTATCTCTTTTCTGGCCCATCTTTTCCCCCATCTATTCTCTCAAGAGTTGGGGGTATCCGATCTCTGACTCATTCTGTCAAATCTTTCTCTGATTCATCACTTTGTCTGCCACTCAATTAGACATCGATTCCCTCTACAAACTAACTTTACTTTCACTGTTTGGGATTAAAGGTGTGCACTAAGGGCGTGTCTGTATCCCAGCCAGAGGGATGATAGGTGTGTGCTATGGGCCGGACCCACACACCCAGAGACAGGTATTTTCAGTACATAACACAGTCTCGGCGTTCACAGTGTGACCCTGCAACATGTTCCATGCCTGCACACATAAATAAATGTAAGAAGGAAATGTTCAGGAAAGAAATACAGGTGAACTGACGCCAAGCTTGGGCAGACTAAAGGGTCTTTCCATAGGAGCAGGTGCAGGCATAGGGTGGTTAAGAGGCCTCAGAGAAGGGCAGAAGTAGGCCATGTCCGGGTGGGACCTTCACCATCCACCACTTGACTGGCCTGAGCCGTTAGGAAATTCTCTGCAGCTTGGTGCTCTGACTCGGGATGGAATAAACGGCACCTGTTGCTTCTCCCAGCCCTCGGAATCTCAAGGTCATCTCATTGAGCACCCTGCTCCAACCTCCCACACAGATCAATCCCTCAGCCTAGACTCTGTGACGGGAGCCCTGGATTTCTTTTTTCTTTTTTTCGGAGCTGGGGACCGAACCCAGGGCCTTGGCCTTGCTAGGCAAGCGCTCTACCACTGAGCTAAATCCCCAGCCCCGAGCCCTGGATTTCTAGACTGAAGGTGCATAGGCACACACACACACACACACACACACACACACACACACACACACACACACACACACGAAGTTTACTGCAGCCAGTGCAGAGACTGAATATGTGACCTTCTCAGGTTGCTGTGACTTTGAACTGCTCCCACACTCCACTAGGGACACACAAACCCACCCCGAAAGTGAAAACCCTGACTCAAGATTCAGAGGCCATGTTAGAACAGGAGATAGCCAGGATTCTATTGGAGGAAGATCCAGAGGCCACCTCCGTTTCAAAATACAAGCGTGCCCATATCCCACACAGTCTGAGAGCAAGGTTTGATGCCCCAGTCATTTCTGTGTTACCAAAACATTATAAAACACACACATACACACACACACACACACACACACACACACACATACACACACATACACAAAGGTGGTTTGCACAACTCATACAGGCACAAGCTAACCTACAACGCTTCTCAGGGCTTTTGGAGGAAGTCATGGATGAAGGGTGTCCCAGACCTGCACCTCCGATCAAGATTTGGGCCTCCGCTGAAGAATGGAGCAGCCAGGGTTGATTGTTTTGTTTTGTTTTAAGACAGAGAGTAGGGGTTGGGGATTTAGCTCAGTGGTAGAGCGCTTGCCTAGCAAGTGCAAGGCCCTGGGTTCGGTCCCCAGCTCCGAGAAAAAAAAAAAAAAAGACAGAGGGTAGTTGTGAGTTCAAGGCCAGCCTAGATAGCTGGTTGAGTTCCAGGACATCCTGGGTAAATAAACATCAACCAAAGACATAATAAAAGATAATTCTGAGTCCCCAGGGAGCACCGGTCTTAGGCAGTTGAGATAGCCACCCAACTATATGGAAGTCCATTTTTATTTTAAAATCATGGTCACGGCAATAATAGGAGAAAGTGACAGATGTCACTTGAAACACAGAACCAGAGACTTTTATGACAAACCTCTCAGCAGCTCCCTCAGTGTCCCCTAAAACTCTCAAGTGGATGCTTTCGTCTGGGCTGACACTCCATTTACACACTCCTCTCTCTCTCCTTCTCTCTCTCTTTCCCTCTCTCTCTCTCTCACACGCACACACGCACACACACATACTCTCTCTCAAAAACACACTCATACACACATACACACATACACACATACACTCCCTTTCACACACACGTACACTCTTTTACACTCATACACACACTCTCACATACACATACTCTTTCACACACTCTCTCCATAGGCATACACACACACTCACATATACTCTCACACACACGCACTCTTACATACACACACACACTCACTCTCACACACTCTTACACACACACACACACACACCATCCTACAGGGACTGGCTTCGGGGTTCATGACTCTGAGAGGGGTGAGCTCACTTACTGCGTTCACACTTTTGCTTTCCCCATGGCTTCCCAGCTGTGTATCCAGGACATTTTTCAAGCTCCTCTGTGGCTGAGGCCCGGATCTAAGCTGCCGGTGGCTCGGCTGTGACTGTAAATGTCACTTTTAGATTAACCAGCCCCTGCTGTTTAAAAATATCCCCCGGAGCATTTAACCTTCAAGGCACTGAGTGGCAGCAGTGACCTAGGGTGGGAGGAAATGATCTTACAGCAGCCCAGTGGGGCTGCACTGGGGCCCTGGGAGCCCTTCCACCTCAACCCCACAGCTCGATTATTTCAAAATTCCTAGACACTTAAACAAGAGCTGTCTAAGGCCCAAGGTGTCATAAGCAATAGGGGGAGGTCACTCTGGCCTGTGAATCCATAGTGAGGGAGGGAGGGAGGAAAGTTCCCCCAAAGATGGCCTGGGACTTCTTCCCAACTCGGTTCTAGGAGACCCTCTGGGAATCACGACCTGTTCACGGGATAGCTCGAATATCTTGGGACTTGGGTATTAAAAAACAAGGCTGTCTTGTTCAGGATTGGCTGGCTCGGTACAGCTGAGAAGAGCAGAGGAAACCAGCCCGTGTGCCTGTCACAGGGTGTTCTGAAGCATGTGGGACAAAGGTCGTCTCCAGGTCTCAACCCCGACTGGCAGCAGGAGGCAGGGAAACAGAAGCCACACAGCAGCACCGATTTCTGTGACTACGGCTGGGTGACTTGACTCTGCAAAGCCAGTAATGGACGCAGAGTCAGTACGGACATGTTCTGGCCGCTGCAGCACCTGTTACCCTGCATGGGATACTTCCCTTGTGGGCTTCTTTTCCGGGAAGGGGGAAAAAAAAAAACCCCAGCAAACATTAGGTTCCTTTCCAGAGGACTTAAGAGCAGGAAGTGAACTTCACGCTGTTATTCGTGTCCACTTCAAGCTGAGGTGTCACTGGCTATACACTTGTATGAAGTCCGGGGCTGAGCATGCCCGATACTGGACAAGCAGTAGCCTAGCATTGCTCTTAGAACAGCTCGTGAGCTCTGAAAGAGGTTCCCTGGAAAGCACATCTCCTAGAAAGCCATGTGCAACCGAAGGCATTTCAGAGAGCCCCATCAAACGCACACAGTCCTTCCCAGGTGGAGGCTGCAGCTGGCAGGAGAGCTGTGGCTTAGCATTTAAGGGCCTTGGTACCCTCCCCAGTGACCGAGTAACGATGACTTGTGCAGGGTGTTGAGCACGGCAAAATTAGGCAGCTCTCGGTCATCAGGCTGACAGGAGTCCATTCCTTGCTCAGTTATTCATGGCCTTGAGGTCCCCCGTATCTGCCAGTCACCACAGGGTTGAGAGGTCGATAACACTGGGCTCCCAGCACCACTTTGCTTCTAACCCCCTCCTCTTGCTGATGTGTTATAGGGACAGAGTCTCACCCGAGCCCAAGCTTACCGTAACTCATGCAGCCCCAGCTGTCCTAGAACCTGTGGAACCAGGAACTCAGGGGTGGTGGATGACAGCTGTGAGCCACCCGCACTCGGCTGATCCTTCTAATGAACCTCACTACCTCCTGCCAGGGACTGGCACCACACACCTGTGATCCCACCAGGAGCCACACAGAGGCAGGGCTGGCGAAGCCTCAGGCACACTCAGTCCACACACGGAGTTCAAGACTGGCCGGAGCTACCTCATAAGACCTTGTCTCAAAAAACAAACAAAAACAAAAACCAAAAGAAATCCACGCTGTCACGGACGCAGGCAGGGAGGGTCGTGCGGCTGTCAACAGTCTTTAGGATAAAGACTACAGAGTACACTGTGCCCATCTGTGAGAATGCCGTCGTGGGGCTCTGTGGGGAAGCGCCTACTGTGTGAGGGTCATGCAGTGGGTCGGTCTAATGCTGCTTGTACTGTAATGCTAATTTGAGGCCCCTAAGACCGGTTACCCTAAAGACAGGAGTCTGAACTGAGTGACCATGCCCCCCGTTTTATCGTGATTGGTGATTAAAAATGCCACTGGCCAATAGCTGGGCAGAAGAAACATAAGTAGGGTTGAGGTTCCACAGGCTTGGGTGAGAGAGGACCACGAGGAGCAAGAATAGAAGACCACGGCATGGAATAGAAGAACATGGAGGAGAGGAAGAAGGAGAAGCCGCTGTGGCTTAGCTGAGCCATAAAAAGGTGGCCCTCGGGGCTGCCCAATTGGAGCTAAGAGCAGCCCAGAGGAAAAGTAGTAATTCGGGGTTATCGATAGGAAAGTAGACTCTAACGGCATGGAGGGGAGGCAGCTGCCCAGCTCTTGTGCTGCTTAAGGTTTATTAAAAACATAAAGGCTGTGTGTGTTGTCCTCCAGGATCTCAGTGACCAAAGGCGGGATAGTAGCCCCAGGCTGGATTTTTAATAAATATATATATATTTTTACTACAGGGTAAGGTCAGGTTCTCTGTACCCACGCGAAGCTGGGTGTGTTAGAACATGTCTGAAATCCCCAGTGCTGGGATTTCAGGGGTTGGGGCCGAGGGAGAAGACTGTGTGGACTCAGTGGATTTCCAGAGCCCCGCTGGCCAGCTGGTGTGGCACTGAGTTCACATTCAACAGCAGACCCTGACTCAAAGACAAGATGGAGGGTTAGAGATAGCCCAGTGGAAAAGACACTCGACACACAAGCATGAAGGCGAGAAGTTCTGACTTAAACGGAGTGGCTCTGGTGGTCTTTGTAAGGTCAGAAAGCGGAGGCGGCCAGCTGCAGAGCTGGCCGGGGCAGCCAGTGAGCCCTGTGTTCAGCTGGCACCCAGTGGATACGGTGGAGTGCTGTCCAGGAGGGCTCCTGATGTCTACGTCAAGCTTCCAACACACATGTACATAGAAACACCTCAGGCTGGAGAAGTGGCTCAGTGGTAAAGAGCACCGACTGCTCTTCCAGAGGTCCTGAGTTCAATTCCCAGCAACCACATGGTGGCTCACAACCATCTGTAATGGGATCCAATGCCCTCTTCTGGTGTGTCTGAAGACAGAGACAGTGTACTTATATATCATAAATAAATCTTTTAAAAAAAACCCTCACACATGTAACATGCATGTATATATACCACACATGCCCAAAGGAAAACAAAGGCAAAAGCCAACAGTAAACAGCCCCCGGTTTATTGTGATTGGTGAAAAGGTACCAGCAGACATTAGACATGGCCGACGACGACTCCTGGCCCCCACATGCACGCGCGTGCACGCACACACACACACACACACACACACACACACTTCCATGTGCATGTTCATACACAAACACACACACTATACACACTGAGAAGGCCACACAGAATTCATTATTTGTACGACCAACATGCTGCCTCAAAAGATGTATTTTCCGGAATAGGAGCAAAAGAGCTAGCACAGGGATCTCAATAGAAAGCATTCTCTTCAAACCTTACTTTCAGAGTCACACATTCCAACGGTCCAAGGGCCACGTGGTGCAGGGGGATGTGGCAGCTGCAGCTAGGCGGTGCTGCAGGGGACTGACTCTACAGTCACAGCAAGTCCTGAGGCCTGAATTAAAACGCCAGGCTCTGCGGAGACGCCCAGTGGAGCTTCCAGTTCTTCCGTGGGTTGGGGTGGCAGGTGGCCCCTCAGGTCTGCCCAGCCAACCCGACTGTCTCCCTGATGCTGCCCACCACAGAGGTTCAGAAAAGCTGAGAAGCCACACCCCATGCATCCCCCTGAGTTTTGCTTCTCCACTAGAACCCCAAGACTTTATCCCAGGAAAGAACGAGGGAGAGAGAGCAAGGAATTCAGAGAAACAAGAACTCACCAGGAGAACCGCATCTGACTTGGCCCTGCCGGGTTCAGGTCAAAATCAGGGAGTGAACTTTCACACAATTAGTTTACAACCCTTGGATCCCGGATGATGTTTGCCTAACTGACTTCCTTACTCCACAGGCAGGTGAGAGGAACCATTCATTTCTTTCAGGAAAAGTCATTAGTCAGGGCTTTCTAGAGTCACAGAATTTATGGAATGTCTCTCTATGTTGAGGGAATTGACTGTGATGACTTACAGTCTGTAATACGATTCTCCAACAATGGTCAGCTGTGAAGTCTGAGAACTACTAAGTTGCTCAGACCCACGAGGCTGGTTGCTTCTGTGGTCTCCTGTAGAAGTAGGTTCCAACAGATGTGCTGGCAAGTAAGAGCAAGCAGGTGAAGAAGAGTGAGTCTTCCTTCTTCCAATGTCCTGTGTAGGTTCCCAGCAGGAGGTGTGACCCAGATGTACCACCACACCACGCCATGCCAGATCTGGGACCTGCTTTGTCCCAGGCTGGCCTTAAACTCAGAGATCTCCTTGCCTCAATCTCCTGGCGTCAAAGGCGTGTACTACCTGGCCTGGGCCTAAGCTTTTCATGGCTACCATGCCTCAAGATCTCCATGCCAAGATCCAGGTCGGAAACTTGTGTCTCCCAGCCTCGAGACCTGGAACACAGGTGAGCCCTCCAATTCTGGATTGTAGTTCATTCCAGATATGGTCAACGACCAAAATAGCCATTTTAGCTACCCACACTCTGCTGCACACAGACAGGGGAGTGGCCTTTGATACCTGGCTGTGTAGACCATGCTCTGGCCAGGAAACCTTCCTTTACCCTTCAACTTGGGGTTGGGAGATGAGGGGAAGGCGGCTGGGACACCTACAAATAAGATTAGATTCTCATTACCATCCAAACACCCTTGAGCTACAAGAACTCCCCAACACACTGCTCTTGACCATTTCTCTCGAGTCCAGCAGTTCTCAAACCAGATGTCCACAAACCCAAAACATTTAAATCTACTGGGTCTACCCGATTCTGTTCACTTTTGGACGGTGCTGAGCTGCCAAACTGCAAAGTGGGACCTCCACCCCAAAACCCTACTGCCACATACCTCACGGGGCTTTTGCTGTATAGTGACTCACTTGCGCCTTTTTAGGGGGCTGAATGGAGTTGGGCCAAACATCTTTTAAGATGCTCAATCACGCATGGTGGCCCACACCTATAATTCCTGAACTTGGGAAGCTGAGCCCGTACTGGCATGAGTTCAAAGCCAGTGTGGTCTCTAAAGCACTATTTTCACATCTATTCACCCTTACACCGACTTTTCTTTTACTTCTGAGGCACTCCTCCTATGGATCCCAGGCCAGCCTCTGATTCCACATCTTCCGGTTTTAGCCAGAAAGGTGCTGGAGTGACAGGTGTCACTTCAACTTGCTTGGTTTTGCTTTGCAAATAAATAAGAGAGGGTTTCTGTGTGCAGCCCTGACCTAGAACTCTCTTTGTACATCTGGCTGGGCGAGATGCCTGCCTCCTGAGTGCAGGTGTCCATACACATCTGGCTTCCCCTTGCTTGTTCAGACAGAGGCTCTGTAGCCCTGGCTGTCCTGGAACCTGGTATGTAGACCAGGCTGGCCTTGGACTCGAGTCTGCCTGCCTCTGCCTCCCAAGCGCTGGGATAAAGGCATGTGCCACCACAATTCTATAAACTTAAAATACTAACTTTGTGATGGTGCCATTGTGTACATATGCCAAAGCACACACGCAGGTCTGAGGACAGTCTGCGGGGCTTGGTCATCTTCCTGCCTTACGGGTCCAAGGTCAGGCCTGGCAGAAGTGCTGTACGTCAATCTTTTCTCGGCACCTGCTGCGAACTGCATGCTATGTTTGCTGGGATCCAAATCAGGCCTTCTTCCCTCTCCAGTCACACTGGTAGGAACATCTGTTTTATGTGTGCTCTCGTAAGGGCAACACACCAGTTCTGTTTCCATTATATGGATTCGTGGACCAGTTCAGGTCCCTGGCACTCACCCATTCACCAGCCTTTCAATGGTTTCAAGACTTTTTTTTAAAGATTTATTATATGTAAGTATACTGTAGCTGTCTTCATGCACACCAGAAGAGGGCATTGGATTCCATTACAGATGGTTGTGAGCCACTATGTGGGTGCTGGGAATTGAACTCAGGACCTCTGGAAGAGCAGTTGGTGCTTTTTTTTTCCCTGGAGCTGGGGACCGAACCCAGGGCCTTGTGCTTGCTAGGCAAGCGCTCTACCACTGAGCTAAATCCCCAACCCCCCTTTTTTTTTTTTTTTTTTTTTAGATTTATTTATTCTATATAAGTACACTGTAGCTGTCTTCAGACACACCAGAAGAGGGCATCAGATCTCATTACAGATGGTTGTGAGCCACCATGTGGTTGCTGGGATTTGAACTCAGGACCTCTGGAAGAGCAGTTGGTGCTCTTAACCACTGAGCCATCTCTCCAGCCCGCAGTTGGTGCTCTTAACCACTGAGCCATCTCTCCAGACCCAAGACTTTTTTTTAACAATTTTTTTTAACAATATTTATTTATTATGTATACAACATACAGCTTTCTGCCTGCATGCCAGAAGAGGGCATCAGATCTCAATATGGATGGTTGTGAGCCACCATGTGGTTGCTGGGAATTGAACTCAGGACCTCTGGAAGAGCAGTCAATGCTCTTAACCTCTGAGCCAACTCTCCAGCCCCCAAGACTTTTTTTTAAAATGGTGTTTTTGTTCTGTTATGCATACCTGGGTCCGAGTGGGTGTGTGCACATGAGCACAGGTGTGCAGGTGCCACCTCCTGGAGCTCAAGTTAAGTTAGAAAGTTACAGCCACCTGACCACTGGGACCGGAGTCCCCTGCAAGGTCAGCAGGTGCTTTTAAACCACTGAGCGTCTCCGTTTGTGCATGAGTATCCTGGCTAGTTTTCATTTCATGTCGACTTACACCTTCAAGGGTCACCTGAGGGAAAACGTCAAGTGACCAGATGCTTCTGTAAGCTGAGGCTACAGCAAGTCCATTGTGCACTTTCCTACTGATTGCTGTAGGAGGCCTGGCCCACAGTACATGGTGCCACTGGGGCTGGTGGTGCTGTAAGCAGGCAGGTCAAGCAAGTCATTAAGCAGCAAGTTCCTGCCTCCAGGTTCCTGTTCCCATTTCCTGACCTGTCAGATGACACAAGCCTTTTCTCCCAAGTTGCTTTTGGCATTTATCACAGCCAACATGGAGTTGTGGACGGTGCTAAGATGCTAAGTAGGTGCTGGCAACCAAACCCAGGTTCGCCTGCAGGAACAGCCTATGCTTTCATCACGGCCGTCTCTACAGCCCTTCAGGTGAAAGACCCCAGTGCTTCCTGAAGTGTAAGAGCTATTAAGAGGCTTGGCCTGGTATTAAGTAGGTGGGTTATGGAGTTCCTGTGGTGGACACTAAGGGCTTTTGCCAGCTTTACACCCACTGCCTCAGGTCAAGATTTGGCCAAGTTCCACTCTCCACCCACAGTTCTCGGGAGGAGCAAGGACATTTTTTTTTTTTCCCTTTTTTTTTCGGAGCTGGGGACCAAACCCAGGGCCTTGCGCTTGCTAGGCAAGCGCTCTACCACTGAGCTAAATCCCCAACCCCAGGACATTTTTGAAAATGCAGAGAATGTTCTGATAAGTCACCTGACCCTCTGGTCCCAGGAGGAGTACGAATGCCTGTCATATGCTTGCCAGCCAATAGATTCAAAGGTCAATATGCTTAGCCAGTAAGTTTCAACTGTGACCTTGCTGGTGTAACCTGTACCCCTAAAAAGTGTAAAAATTGCTTGTTATGGCCATTCGGGGTCTTCCAGTCACTTGCCAGGAGGGACTGATTGAAGGTCTACCCCAACACGCCAGGAAAAAAAAATCCTGTGTTTGTCTCTCTTGGGGGGAGAGGTCTCCGGTAGCTAAGACTCCCTTTGAGCCTTACACAGGGTTTTGGCTTTTTGTGTTTTTGATCAGATAGGTTTTCTGTGCAGTCCTGGAACTCATTCATCCAGCTGCCGCTGCTCAAGTGGTGGGACTAAAGACATGAACCACCAAGCCCACCTTAGCTTTTCAGTTCCTGAAGACAATCTACAGAATCCGCTCCTTGTCTTTTAGGGAGGCTCTCCCTTAGAGCCCTGCACAGGGAGTTCGTCACCCTAGCTGGCAGAGACACGGCTCCTCACTTTGCCTTTAGACAAGGGAGCTCATTGCATGGCTTCTGCAAGGACCCCTGAAGGGACCAGCAGGTAAACTCAGGCGTCTTCCTCAAGGAGTCCATCTGCTGACTCCAAGAATGGAATCTTCTTTTTTTTTTTTCTTTTTTTTTTTTTCGGAGCTGGGGACCGAACCCAGGGCCTTTTGCTTCCTAGGCAAGCGCCTACCACTGAGCTAAATCCCCAACCCCCCAAGAATGGAATCTTATAGCTGCCTTCTGTTAAGAAGGCCTGTGTGGCCCTCAGGGTTGGCCAGAGACAAGAGCCGCCCAGATGAAACATAGTAATAATGTGGGGTTATTGACAGGAGAGTAGATCCTAACAGCACAGTGGGTAGGCAGCTGCCCAGCATTCTTGCTGCCTAAGGTCTATTGAAAACATAAAGGCTGTGTGTGTTTTCTATCCGGGAACTCAGGAACAGAGGTGGGGAAGAAACCCCGGGCCTGGATCGTAATAATTTCTCTAACACCCACTGTTAGCAAACCGTAAGGTCAGAGTCACACTTGACCTTATATTCCCAGGGAAGAGTTCAGAAGCTCACAGGCCAGAAGTTGGCGAGGATGGGTGGGTGAGCCAAGACCCCTGAAGACGACTTTCCCCACCAGGAAACTGTCCCATGGGGTCCTGGTAGACCCCTATTCTGGCTAACCTGCCCCTGGCACAGTGCAGCAAGCTGTTCCTGGCTGGCAGTGGGTGAACCCATGGAGACCTGAGAGCAGGGTACAAGGACAGAGTCGCCCTTCCTGCAACCAGTGGTCGCCTTGGTGACAGCAGTAACACAGGCTTCTGAAACAAACACTGAAGAATGGTCGGCACCCAGCCAAGGTTCAACTAGCTTTTATTGTCCTGCTTACGCAGCCGCTCTCCAGTCTCCCAAGTAAGGAAAGAAAAAATATAAAAGTACCTGCCTACCTCGTAAAAATATAACATTCTCCGGTGTTGCAGAAAGGCACAATCTGTGTGAATTCAGCCCATAAACAAAACAGCACCTCGGAGTTGGATCCCACCACCACACACAGCACGTGTGGCAGGCAGTCTGCTGTGAGGAAACAGTTAACTCCACAGGCACTAGAAAAACCACCCCCCTCAGTTAAAACAAATCAAACCCAGTCTCTGCTGTGCTGGACTCCAGCACCTGCTCAAGGCCAAGTGAGCCAAGAAGCAGGCTAGACAGCAGCCACTGGTGAGCCCAGGAGACACCCACGCTCTTTGTGACCAGGAAGCAGACTCTATTGTAAGCCAGACTTCCCAGGACTCACCCCTGGGTTCCTTGAGACAAAAGGGCCTTTGGAAGCACACACCCGGACACTCTGTTATCTAACGCTAAAGGGCAAAGCGAACAGCACAGGGCAGCGGACAGCAGCTGGCACCGAACTGCTGGTCAAAAGTTACAGCTCTCTCCTCAAACCCCAGGCAGCCCACAGACCGAGGATGCGGCTGCTGGTCTCTGAGAAGTCGGTGTTTCAACAGCCACCTTGCGGGGCCTGGAGGGGTTCTGCCTGGTTAAGCCACAGTTTCTGTGTCCTGGCGGCTCATGGTGGTTCTAGAGAGACCTATCTGTTTCTCTTCTCTGCTCCCACAGGGAACTGAAGAACAGGGCCATTTTCAGTAACGCTCTAAGGGCGAATGCTTCAGCAGCAGCACTGGAAAGCCCTGCTGTAGACAGACACTGCCCTCAGGGTCACAGCTCCTTCCAGTTGATGGGTTTCTTGCCAGACCTCTGGAGCAGTTCATTGGCTTTAGAAAAATGTCTACATCCAAAGAACCCTCTGTACACCGACAGCGGGGAGGGATGAGCTGTCTGCAGGACATGGTGACGCTTCTGAAAAAGGACAGAGTGGAAAGTGGCCACTGTATCTCCAGACAGCTGTGCACTCCCTGCCCTGCCCATCTCCTAGGGTGTATTCACCCCTAGCACTCACAAAACCCAGCGCTCACACCACACTGGGTGATGTTCTCATCCTCAAAGCCAGAGATGCCACACTCGCCAGGTTCAGTCTGTGTGGTTCTAAGGAGCCCCTAGAAACTGTTTACCTGGAAGTCCTCAACTCCCCTATCCTCCCACCTTGGCCCATTGTCTACACCGACCACAGCCATCACTACAAATACTGGCCACCAGCCTGGGAGCGAGGGCAGGGCGCCTATGAAGCAGTGTTGGGACATCTTCAGTCACACAGGAAGACAGGACTTAAGGGGATAAGGGTAGAAAGGCTCAGTGACAGGTGACAGAGTATGTCAGTGAGGGCCCTGTCTTGAAGCAGACACAGGGAGGAGAAAAACCAAAGTGCTCTGCCTTAAGGACTCCCTAAACCATATCTGGCTCAGTGGAATTGGCCTCCTACGAAGTCCTTAGTTTCTCAGAAGCAAGACACTTGACTCCCTCATGAAGAACCGAGAAACATGCAGACAAGGGTGCCCTGACTGTAGGCCAGGGTGATGCTTCTGTTAACTGCTAACCACACTGAGCATCCCATTGTCTGAACTTGCTCATCTGCCAGTGGAAAGCCAACTACAGTCATAGTGGACGGGGCACACATGGTGTCATCCCATAGCCCAGGCTTGCCCACAGGGCCCTCCCCCCACCTCCTAGGTTCTGGGATCACATGAGCCACAGTAGATTGCACAGACCCGGGATCCCGGTTCTCTGTACAGGCGTGAGAAGACACATACCCTGTCGATGGCACTGCCCTTCTTCTGAGCATAGGAGCCCCAGAGGAGGAAGACAAGGCCATTCAGGTTCTGATTCAGCCACGACACAACTGCATCCGTGAACTGCTCCCAGCCCCGCTCCTTATGGGAGTTGGCTTGGTGTGCGCGGACAGTGAGGACGGCGTTGAGGAGGAGGACACCTGTGACACAGTGGGGAGGAAGGTCAGAGACAGCGCAAGCTAACGGTCCGTTACAGATGACCACAGAGACAGCGCAAGCTAACGGTCCGTTACGGATGACCACACTTCTCACGACACACCCAGGGCAGACGGAGGTCAGGCCACACACACAGTCTTACAATAGGACAGCAGGGAGGGACCCGTGAGGCACACCACAGTGTGCGGTTTCGCGTCTGCCCTTTTGGCACCTTCCAGTTTGGGGTGGTAAACAAAAACCAAAAACACAAATCTCCTGAAGAACCAGGAGAGAAAACGGGCCCCAAATAGCTGTTGCCAACAAAATCAAAGTTAAAAGCCAAGAACGGACCGCCAGGAGCAAGCAACCTGAAACAGGAGTGGCTGAGGCTAAGTAACATGGGTACAGCAGGCCCCTAGGGCCCCATCAGAACCCCCACTACAGTGTGGCCATGCTTTAACATACAGCAATGCGGCAGGAGGTAGCTGAGCAGTTCAGCACACCAGCTCTCTCACAGACCCGAGTTTAACACCCAGCACCCACGTTGGATACAAACTGCCTGTAACTCCAGCTCCCGGGGAATTTAAGGTCTCCGACTTCCACCAGCATGTATGCGCGCGCGCACACACACACACACACACACACACACACACACACACACACACGCGAGCACGAGCGAGCACAAGCGAGCACAAGCGAGCAGGTGCCAGCATTTTTCTGACATAAACCTCGCCAGGCTTGGTTACCTTGTCTGGCCCACCCTGACAGATCCCCATGGCCAGGGTGAACAAAACCATCGATGTCTGTAGACAGTTCTTTAAAAATGTTTTCCAAACTGAAAACAAGACAGAGAAAAGCACAATCAACCAGAATCCCCAGCAGTCTATAAATTCCAGTTTCTAAAGTGGGCTTGAAAGGGTTAGACACAAAGCCAGCCTGGGAGAGACCAGCAACCAGCAGAGACCAATGCCACAGCCCTGCGAGGTCACCCCGTCAGACCGGAAATCAGAGCAGCAGCGAGGAAGACTTAATGAGCTCGGCAGTCATGACACACTTCCCAAGTGTGTGTACAAAAGCCCAGAGCAGTGCCGCCCCTCAGTGACCCAGGCCACCAGCAATGACACCTGTAACCTGCCAGTAGGCATCTGCAGGGGGTGGGGGGCGGGCGTACCTGGGCGGGGGTGGAACTGGCCTCTGGACACTGAAGCAGAGCCCGTGAGCTTGATTAGGTCCGTGATATGGATCCTGTCCCAGAATGACAACCTTCACCTGTGGATGGGTCAGACGGTACCACTCAGTTCAAAGAACACATGGCTGGCTCAGCAGCTGCTCAGCTAAGGATTTAAAACATGCGGTGCGGGGTTGGGGATTTAGCTCAGTGGTAGAGCGCTTGCCTAGCAAGCACAAGGCCCTGGGTTCGGTCCCCAGCTCCGAAAAAAAGAAAAAAAAAACAAAAACAAAAACAAAACATGGGGTGCATACGCCAGCACCCCCAGTGGCAACCTGTCCCCCAGCCAGCCTTGATGCAGGGTGGTTTCTCTCCACTTCTCACAACAAAACCTGGAACAACTGGAAGCAGCTTGGGACATCTTCAGTCACACAGGAAGCAGGATTTAAGGGGGGGAAGGGTAGAAAGACTCAGTGATAGGTGACAGGGTATGTCAGTGAGGACCCCGTCTTGAAGCAGACACAGGGAGGAGAGTGCTCTGCCTTAGGGACTCCCTAAACCGTATCTGACTCAGTGGAATTGGTCTACAAAGGGCTACTACACTCCTGTGCCCACTTCCTGTAGGTTGTTCTCTTGTCTCTCACAGGAAAACACTGCTGGACGAAGAAGTGGGAGGCCTAAGCCTTCTCAGATCTGCGCCGGGATCCCTGTACTCTGCAGCCCCGAGACAACGAGGCCAGGATGCGGGCGTGGGAGTAGCTGGCAAGCCATGTGCACAGGTGCCTTTCTCAGGTGTTGAAAGGCTGACCTCTGGACAGAGTCTCTGTTCTTTCTAGAATCTCCTGTGTGGCTAACACCCTCTGTTCCCAGCAAATTCAGCTGCAGGCTTTCCCTTTCCTGTTCTAGGACTCAGGTGACAGGTCAGGGACAACTGGGGACAGAATGCCTGGCTCCTGAGCCTGTGTTTCCCAACAGAAATCCCCACCAAACATGCAGAGGAGGCCTTGTGTTCCACTTTCTGAGGCGCGAGCTGTGGGGTTTGCTGAGGGTCAGGCGTGGCTGAAGCAGTGGCCTGCTCCTGCAGTCAGATGCTTACCACCCCGACTGACTTGTGAGATCTCCGGGGCCACTAACAGTGACAGGGAAAAACCCTGAAAGCCTCAAAATGCTGCGGCAAGCAGGGATCACCTGTCTACACTGTAAGGGGAGGTGAGGGCCTGACAGGCAAGAGGCTCCACTGGCCTCCCCAGACAGCGTGTACACGGGCAATCCTGCAAGACAGTGACAGGCAGGGGCAAGGCTGGAACACAGTCTTGGACACAGACCCTGCGTGCTGTACCAAGACACACACTGAAGTAACCGTGGGTGACACACAGGAAAGCTGGCAAAGGCACACAACGGGTGAGAGCCTACAGGCACCACGCAGGCCTCCTGACCAAGTGAAAGGGAAGTGGCGGACAGCGACTGGGAACCTGGAAAGGATGGGCCGGGCTGGCAACAGGCAGGAGCAACTGGGAACACTCCGCTGTTCCTTAGAGTAACTGCAGTTGACAACAATTAAATATGCCAAAAATAGTTACAAGAAAGGTCTGGAATGTGCCCAATAGGGAGTAAAGAACCGCTGAGACGGTGTGGCAGTTAGGAGCCCTGGCTGCTCTTGCACAAGACCTGGGTTCATTTCCCAGCATCCACATGGCCCTCTCCTGGCCTCACCTGGCACTGCACGCATGTGCAGCAAAGACACATGCAGGCCAAAATGCCAGAACATTTAAAAAACGAACAAACCAAAAGCAAACACAGGAACTGGAAAGATGGCTCAGTGGTTAGGTGCCCTGGATGCTCTTCCAGAGGACATGGGTTCAAAATTCCCAGCACCCACATGGGAACTCACGACTGCTGTAACTCAAGTTCCAGGAATCTGACACCTCACAGACATGCACGCAATCAAACTAGCAATGTACATTAAAAAACAAAAACCCAAGGCAGAGCAAAGATCGACGGCTGAGGTGATGGACGTCCCAAAGGCACTGCGATGTCACCACACCCTGCAAAGCACGACAGCCAGTTATGTGCTGCAAAGGACAGGGTTGAGATGGTTCAGTGGCTGAAGCTGCGACTCCGAGCCCCATGACCTGGGTTCAATCTCGGAACCCGATGGCGGAGGGAAAGAACTGACTCCTCTGAGCTGTCCTCTGACCCCAAGTGTGCTGTGGTGTGCACTGCTACACACAGAGGAAATAAATGTAAAGAGAGAAAGGGAGGGTGACACTCTAGGGCAGCCCAGGGAAGACTCCCCCTGCACCGTGTCACCCAAGCCAGGACTCAATCAGGCTACAATCCCAGCTACTTGTGGGGTGAGGTGGGGGGTGAGGTCATCAAAACCACAAGACTGCAGATGTGTGGCTCTATGGTGAAACACAGTAACAAGACCATGAGTTTAACCCCCACCCCCCATGCTGCAAAACAAAAAAATCCCAAATGGAAAAACTAAACCAGAAGGTCTTGCTGTTGCTTTTTTTCTCGAGACCCTGTACTTTTATGAGACAGGGTTTCTCTATATGGTTCTGGCTATCCAGGAACTCACTATGTAGAAGGCTGCCCTCAAACTCAGAGATCCATTTGCCTCCGCCTCTCGGGTGGTGGGATTAAAGGTGTGCACCACCTCGGCCCAGCCAGACCAGAAATTTAAGGTCAGCCCGAACAAAAGTGTATCCAAAGCCAGCCTGCCTGGGTGATTTAGATCTTTCTCCAAATAATAAGGGCACAGCTTGGTGGTCCTGACAGGGAAGGCTATGACAGATAACAGACTGTCACTGAGTGGCGTGGCCCTGTATGCCTGAGGTGACAGTCTCTGCCTAGACTCCGCCTAGGTGAAGGCTGCTGGAAGCCGTTATTCAACTGTGAGAGATCTACTCATTTGCTTTTATCTCTTTACGAGTTCTGAGAAAGACAAAGAAGCCATGACAGGGAAGACAGGGTTAACCAAGGGACTCAAGTCACCCCTGTGGCTGAGAACGATTATTCAATTAGATGGTCATTCATGGAGGGAACTCACACAAGCTAGGCAGGCAACCCGAACCCAGTACCTCCAGGCCATCCTAATTCGGGGGAAGACACAACTGTCCTTATTTTTGCCTTGTATTTTGTTGAATTAGGGTCTCAAGTAGCCCAGGCTGGCCTCCAACCCTCAAGTGCTGAGATTATGGGTATGTGGGACCGTAAGGCTTCTCTTTGCCTTTTCCCAACAACGTACATCTTGTGGGCAGAAATAACCTCACTTCTCCAGCCCCGTTGCCTATGCTCAACAGACTGAAATAAATTAGTGCTAACATATGGCAAAGGGATAATTAAAAAAAAAAAAAAGTGAGCACAAAAGCAAAGGGGTATGTGAATTTTCCTGAATACAATCAAACCTCAAAACCTCCATGTTTACTATCAAATAGCCCGAAACGCCACTGATTCCCCCCTAACCAGATCCCAGCTTTATTTATTTACATCACGGATGTCGCACATCTGGGTCCACGTGAACACCTGCTCCGGGGGCGGATAGACCTTGTGGTGTTTCCTTTCTTCAGCAACAAAGCCCATGAGCTGGTTTAGACGATAAAAGGAGATTTAAAAGGACATTCTCACTGGAAACTGTTGAGAATCAGGTTTAAAAACCTTCTTGTAAAAGGTGTTTGAAGCCTCATCTGCCTTCTTTTCGGTAGGATTTAAACCCAAACTCCTTTTTAAAAAAGATTTATTTATTGCATACGAATACACTGTCGCTGTCTTAACCTCAGAGCCATTTCTCCAGCCCCAAACTTTTTTTTGTAAACAACCGGAAGCCTGCACCTGTTCCCCTCGAAGTACCTTTATCCGTTTACTCTAGGCTGGATCAAAGATGATAGGAGGGGCTATTTTCCTTTCACAGTAACCCCGCCCCTCTCCTTTAAAAAAAACAAACAAACCAGGATCTCAGGTAGCACAAAGCCTGAGGCCTGCCCTCACCTCCAGGTTCCTCCTGCCTCTAGCTCTCTAAAGTTGGGGTTACAGCCTGAGGCCTCAGTCGTCTTCCCCGACTTTTAATAAAAGATTAAAGGTCATTTCGTTCGCTCTGGTTGATGGTTCACTACCCCAGGGTTTCCTGGCTGGAAAACCAGGTGGCTTGCAAAAAGTCATTTAAAGGCCGCTGGCGCCCAGCCCGCCAACCTGATTTAACCCCCCACACCCCATCCACGTGCTAAGTGAAGTTCCCCAAGTTGCCCCGTGACCTCCACACCCCCCTCCCCGAAACACGAAACCAGGACGCCACCTTCCAACCCTTACTGTAGCCCAGACCCCCCGGCGCCCCTGTAAGTGTTGCACGGAAAGGGAGGGAACAGGAGGAGGCTGGACACGCGCCCACCGACCCCACCGACCTTGACGAAGTACGGCTTCCCGAACTCCCCGCACAGCTGCTGCTTCCAGCTCTCGCCGAGGCCGGCGGGCACATTGCGGGCGGCGAGCCTGAGTAGCGCGGCGGCCTTGTTCCTCTGGATGCGGACGAGCTGCTCGGCGCTAAGCGGCGAAGAGGGCGGCGTGGCCTGCTCATCCTGCTCCACCCGGGCCTTCTTGGCGGGGCTGGCCTGCCAGGAGTCGGGGTCGGGAGTAAGGCTCCGCAGCCTGGCTCCCCGCGGCGCGCGCAGGCTCCGCGCCAACTTCAAAGGCCGCGGCCCCAAGATGCCCATGGTCCAGCCGAACCCGGAACCCGCTCGGCCCGCCTACGAGTCCACGGGACTCCACGCGGGCTTTTCGCGGCAAAACTGTTCCCGCCCCCTTCGCTTCTGATTGGACACGTGAGGGCGGGGCGGGCACGCTGCATACCGATTGGCTTTGCGGCGGCCGAGCTCCGTTCCCATTGGTGGATGTCTCGGCATGGCGGCCGTCGACGCGCAAGACTGTTTTGAACCCCTAGCCTGGCTAATAAGCTGCGCGTCCGGCTCTCTTGCCCCGGACCCCGCTCTCCCCAGTCCCGGGCTGCCGAGTGTTGCCCCACGTGCGCCTGACCCAAACACCTCCACGCGGACTTTTCGCGGCAAAACAGGTCCGGTCCCCTACCGCTTCTGATTGGACCACGCGAGAAGCGGGACGGACGCGCTGTACACTGATTGGTTCAGCAGTGACCGAGCCCCGTCCCCACGCCGCGGCGGCCCACAGCTCGCGGCTGTTTTGAATCTCTAAGGCATCCCAGTCTATCTGTGCAGCGGCGTGCGCGGCGCTCCTGCCCGGGACCCCGCCGTCCTTCCGTCCCGCGCTACCCTGCAAGTCTCACCGCCGCATCGCTGCTGTTCTCGGCCGTCACTCCGCTCTCTGGGGCCGGCTGCGGGCTGCGCGTGGTCCGCTTCCCCGTGGGGGTCGGGGAGAAGAAAGAGTAGAGGGTCTTCTGGCCGATCATGCCTGCACCCGAGCACGGAGCTCCGGGATTCGTGCAGCCGTGCTCAAAGTTGGCGTGCAGCCACCCGCGAGGACTCTAGCTTGGGGCGGGGAGGCTGGCTGGGCAGGGGGCGGTGGGACCCAGTGCGCATGTGTGGGAGGGGCCGCAGCACCGCCCCCAGGTGGGTGAGGCCTGCGAGGTAAGGAGAGCCTGCTGCTTGCACACCTTAGCTCTAAAAGCTGGTCTTTCTCCAGGTCTTACTGATGTAAGCATTGGAGGCCTCTGAGTTTGAGCCCCGAAATGTTCCACCTCCCCAGATAAACCTCCCTCCCTTCCTCCTTTTCAGTCCCCTTTGGGCATTGAACTCAGGGCCTTTGTGCATGCTGGGCAAACGCTGAGCTATACACCCCCTTGTTCTTTACCTCCCGCACTTTCCTCAGGCCTACATTCCACTGTGCAGCTTTCAGTTATCTCCATCCCCCCCCAACCCCCAGGTACAATAATCTTTTCTACTGAGTGTCAGAGAGAGTCCCGACTTGGAACTTTCCACCTGGAGATAGGGAAGGTCCCTGAGACCCCCCTCTCTGCCCAGCCAATTAAAGGCCACCAGGACCACCAATCATTAGGTGCCTAGTTGCTGTTGCTATAACCTGCCCTCAAAAATTGTATAAAAAGCTTATGAAAGAAAGAGAAGGGGTCGTCTCTTCTCTGGGTGCAGGACGACCCAGCACGCTGGAACAATAAACCTCTTGCTTTTGCATAGAACTTGGTTCTCTAGTCTCATGGGGGGCGGGGTTTGTCTCCCTGTAGCTAAGGCTCACTTTGAGTCTCACAAGTGACCTTTTGCGGGTGTACATTAAACCTTGACGACTGCCCGGGAAAAACCCTCCTATTCCACTGAGCAGCAGCACACCCTGTAACCCCAGCATCTGGGAGGTGGAGGCAGGAGGATCAGGAACACAAGGCCCACCTTGGCTACACAAGTTGTTATAGGCTAGCCTGGGCTGCAGCTTCCAAATCTTAATTGCCTAGACTCCCAACTTCTTAGCAGTTCTCCGGGCTGCTCGCCTCTCCCCAGCTGAACCTCTAAGGTCTTCACATGTTATGGTTTTTGTCCCTTACGTGGTAAGCTTCAGTGCTGGCTTGGGACTCTTCCCTGTCAGGTCCTCTGCCCCACCCTCCTACTCCCCGGCCTGTCATCCTGCTTACAAGGTCCATGTTGTACAAAGTAATCTTGTTTATTACATCGTGCTCTTTTGTTTCCAGCTCCAAAATACATTGTGGGTAAGACAGGACCTGTGCCCAGCTGGTGTGTGACAGTGTCCAGTGCTTGTAGGAGAGAGCTGCTCATCACTGAGCACCCACCTGTGCTCCCATAGGCAGCGGTTCATAGAGACATAACACTTTACCGCTGGTCGAGCGCCAAAAGGCATTTTCTCAAGTGAAATAAAATCAGCATTCACAGAAAAGTTCGATCATAATTATTTATAGTGATTTTTCTGTGCCACCGGGAGCAAGAAACGACCGTCACAGGTCTTTCCGTACCAGGAATGAAAGAAGAAAAAACAGGCGCAAACGTCGTATATGTTTATACATACTATATACACCTAATGGCTGTCCTTGAAGCTAGAGATTAAAAAATGGGGTTATATTGGAGGCTGGAGAGATGGCTCAGTGGTTAAGAGGTCAAATTCCAGCAACCACATGGTGGCTCACAACCATCTGTAATGGGATCTGATGTCCTCTTCTGGTGTAAACAAAAAACAAAAAACCGCGGTTATATCTAAACGCATTGTGCTTACAAAAGGAAATCAAACGCAAAACACATTTATTTGGAATTGTGGAGAAGAGCGAGCAGAAATAGCTGACAGCAGGCAGGGCCATTAAGTGGAGATGGTCAGACAATGCTGTGGCTTTGTCAGAAGTGCAGGTTTACACACAGCCCCCGGCCAGGACAGGTAGCAGAGCCATCAGGGTGAAGGCAGCAACCTGCAGTGTGCAGGGGGGGCCGGCAGGGGGCGCTGCGCCCGGAAGTCCCGCGCAGGCGTGAGGGGCGGGGTGAGGGCGCCTGGGGCTGCGGTGCTGCCGAGATTCGTGCGTCTGTGCAGAGCCCTGGCGCGGGTCACCGCTCCGCACCCTCCCGTGGAGCACGGCTGCGTCCCCGTGCTAACCCCTACCCCGCGGGGCGCAGAACAGAGGCATCCTGTTTTTCCGGGTAACTGGGCGAGCCCCGCTCCTCTGCGCCTGCGTCGTCCCGTGTGTAGCCTGAAGGTTTGGGCAGCCGTTTGTAGCCTGTGCTCCATTCCGGGGCGATCCTGGGGATGCGCGCTCTGGATCCCTGCAGTTAGGCGCCTGGAGCCTGAGGACGCGTGGTTCGGGTCCGCTTGTGCTAGGACGACTTGAGCTAAAGAGCAGGCCTGTGGGGTTTGCAAGCTCCCCGCCTGGCTGCTGCCCGCCAGGCACCTCCTAGGAGTTTTAATGCGCTCGTTTTCCTTGGTAGGACGCGTCTGTGGCTTGCGGGGGCGGCGGCATGGACAGGTTCCTTGTGAGACCGGACCGGGGCGGCATCCAAGGGGGAGCGGAGGAGCCCGCCCCTACGGGAGAAGCCTCAGGCGACATGCAGAGCCCGGGCTGGCAACACTTTCGCGCGGAAGGTCTGAACTGCGATTACACCGTCCTGTTCGGCAAGGCCGAGGCAGACCAGATTTTCCGAGAGTTGGAGCAAGAAGTGGAGTATTTTACCGGTAGGCGGAGGTCTTACGTGTGTCAGGCTCGTGAGAGGACCGAATGCGCCGTCAGTAGGAGAAGCGTGAACTCAGGCTGTGACGGATTAGGTCACGGTCTAGGCACCTCTGGTTGTTAGGTTAGGTTAGGTTTGAAATACGAGCTGCCCACGAGGTCTAACGAAATTACCTGGCTCCTGGTTGGAATTACCGGGAAGTTAAAAAAACAACAACAAAACAAAAACAAAAACAAAGGCAAAACAAGCCCTCAGATCAAACCATTTTGGGTTCTTTGTGATACTGAGTCAGAATAGCTGGAGGCGCAGCTTGAGCCTCGGTGATTTTTACCAGTCTTTTGGGCCAGTAGTCGCTATTACTTGTAGCACGCACACGACCCCAGGTTAGACCCCCAGCATTGCCAAAACAAAGGAGCAATCACACTCAAGTGCAGCCAAGAAGAGACGGCAAGTAGCCAGGTACCCTTGAAGGCTGTTTAGTTAACCTGAACGCCTACTGCTGCCCAGAACTCTGATGGCCATGTACCCCGGCAGTCAGTCCAGCGTCTGAGGCATTGCAGGCGGTGCAGTGTTGCCTGGAGAACACATGTCGGGAAGCTGCGATGAGCAGGCAGGGTCGGAACCAGCGGCCATAAGCCCATCTTTCAGGAATCACACAGCTGACAAAACCAACCAGCCCTGAGGACTTCACTATGCCCTAACTTAAGGCAACCAAGATGAGGCTTTAAAGCATGACGCTAGTGTGTGGTGGTGTGTCCTTGTCATTTCAGAGCTTGGGAGGTGGAGGCGGGAGGAGCGGGAGTTCAAGGCCGCCTGGGCTGCGTGAGATCCTCTTTTGTTGTGCCCCCCCACCCACCCCCCAGCTGGGGACTGAACCCAGGGCCTTGCGCTCGCTAGGCAAGCGCTCTACCACTGAGCTAAATCCCCAACCCCTGAGATTCTGTCTTTTAAAGACCATAATTAAATAAATGTGTGAGATGGCTCTGTGGTTACTAGTAGACTAGCTGCTGTCCCAGAGGACCCGGGTCTGGATCTGAACACCCACACGGCAGCCCACAACCCTCTGTAACTTCAGTTCCAGGTGCTCTAATACACTCTCCCAGCCTCGGAGGGAGGGCACCAGGCACAGGAGTGCACAGACATTACAAGCAGGCAAAATAAAATACTTAAATACATAAAACAAAGTTTTAAAAGGGAAGGGGAGAGAGATGGCCTCAGGTGCCTTCTCCTAGGCCAAGTTTGGTTTGGGACCAGGGACAAAGGGACTATTTTACATACCAAAGCAGACCTGGCCTCCAGGTTCTCCCAGCATCCCTCAGTCCCTTCCTGGCATACACTGCCCCCAACTGTGATCTTTCCAGCCCAGGGGCAAGCTGCCCTTCCCCCAGAAGCTCTTCTACGTAATCCAGACATTTTGGTCTCAGTGCATTCCAGCATGCCCTTTTCTAGTTCTCCTCCCCCTCCCCCATGGTGACTTCACTGGCCCCAGTCCATTGAACTTTCCCCAGTAAACCTGCATTTAGTATAATCTAATCTGGCTTGACTCGGCTTTTCACCAGCAGCAGAAGGATAACCTATCACAAATCACCCATGGTTTTGTTTTGTTTTTAACACTTTCGTGCATGTATATGATGTATTTTGGTTGTTTTCATACACACCGGATTCTGTCACTCCCTCACTCCTGCAGAACCCTTTTGTCCCAAGCCCAGTCATGCTCTTGGGTTTTGTTTTTGTGGCCCACTGGTTTTAATGCTAATTCGTCCACATGTCTCATGTGTCTGCACATAGTGTGTCTACATATCTCATGCATCTGCACAAAGTGTGTCTACATATCTCATATGTCTGCACAGTGTCCCTACATGCCTCATAGGTCTGCATATAGCATGTCTACATCTCATGTGTCTGCACACAGTGTGTCCATACATGTTGTCTACATGTCTTGTGTCCACACATAGTGGGTCCTTTTATGAATACTTGGGACAGTGATTTAGGGTAAGAGGTCCCCAACAGGGCATTATACATTATGAGCAGAGGGAACAAACACCACTTCTACTTCTCCCCCTTTGAATCTGTGGCAAGTGGGTGTGCTGGACTCTGCTGTCTGCCCCCGGGCGAGGGTCAGGGACAGAACTCCCATTTTGTCTGCACAGGTGCACTGGCCAAGGTGCAGGTGTTCGGAAAGTGGCACAGTGTTCCCAGGAAGCAGGCGACCTATGGGGACGCTGGCCTCACATATACGTTTTCTGGTCTTACCCTGACACCAAAGCCGTGGATTCCGGTTCTAGAGCAAGTTCGAGACCGAGTCTGCAGGGTGACAGGACAGACCTTCAACTTTGTGCTCGTGAACAGGTAACGCATGCTTCCTCCAAGGGAAGAGTTTGGCACTGTGCACATCTGTGACAGCCCTTCTGGAGTGGACTGGGCTGGGCGGGTGGGTGTGCCGCTCTCGCAGAGAACCCAAATTCAGTTCCCAGCAGATCCAACACCTCTGCCCTCCGTGAGCACCTGTACTCACATGTATGAACTCCCACGAGTGCCTCTGCTCACATACACTAACCCACATACGCACGAGGAGAGCTTGAATGTAGAAGTGAGAGGTTGGCTGGGTTGAGGATGGGGCTGGACTTGGGGCTGACCTATGTACCAGGATGCCCAACATACCCCTGGCTTCCACCCTGTAGGTGCCAGTAGCACCCTCATTGTGGTTCCATTAGAGCAACCAACCATCTTGACGGCAGATTCGAGGCCTGAGCTAAAGGGAAAGTCATTTCACATTAGGTGGTTAGAGGGAGGCTCCTCCAGGCTGGGACGGTTGGCCTGGTAACTAGCTAGAGAGCTGGAGATAACCAGTGTTCAGAGTGGTGCAGAGTGGGCTCAAGGTGTCCGTGGAGTGGAGTCCCTTTGTTGTCACTGGAGATGAGAGCATGGAGAGGGAGGGGTGTGGAGGGAAGGGGGGAGCGTCTAGGAAGGGGTGGGGGATGGTTAGCGAACATGGGGAGGAGTGTGACAGTTATTCCATCGCCTGACTGGGAGGCGTGGTTACTTGATGTGAGGTCTGCAGGTATTAAAAGAAGCACCCCTCGACCAAAGCTACTGTTCTAGAAGAAGCATGTCACTGAGGCTCACTTACCGATTAGGAGGGCGAACAGACAGGCTTGCCACTGTGACTGAGAGCTTTACAGCCTAATCTGCTGGCAAGACTGAGAGAGAGAGAAAGAGAGAGACAGAGACAGAGACACAAGCCACAAAGACACACACAGAGAGACAGGGCCTGGTAAGAGCTCTTCAAACATCAAAGCCCCACTGCAGTGACACCTACTCCACCAAGGCCACACCTCCTGATTAGTCCTAAATAGTTCCACTAGCTGGGGACAAGTGTGTCAACATGAGCCTGTAAGGGGCTGTTGTCATTCTTAGCAGCACACAGGGCAAGGACACTTGAGGCTGGGCTCAGTGGCCTCACAGGCTAGGAGGGTACAGAACCAGCATGCTGCTTCAGGCTGTAAGAATCACCATTGTCCCCACTGTAGGTACAAAGACGGCTGTGACCACATTGGGGAGCACAGAGACGATGAACGAGAACTGGCCCCGGGGAGCCCCATCGCGTCCGTCTCCTTCGGTGCCTGCAGAGACATTCTCTTCCGGCACAAAGACTCTCGGGGGAAGAGGCCCCGGAGGGCAGTGGAGGTGGTCAGGCTGCAGCTGGCCCACGGAAGCCTGCTGATGATGAACCACCCCACCAACACCCACTGGTACCACAGTCTCCCCATCCGCAAGAGGGTCCTGGCTCCTCGGATCAACTTGACTTTTAGGAAAATTTTACCTACTAAGAAATAAAACATGTCTTTATTATTTTTATTGGTGTTTGTGTGGATCGCAGCCAAAGGTACCGGATCACCTGGTGCTATAGTCATGGGTGGTCGTGGGCTGCTCAACATAGGTACTAGTTAGAGAGACAAATCTGTCCATTTTTAATAACCAGTGTTCTGTGTTTTCTCTTTTTGCTTGAAGAGAGTCGCTGTTTGCTTTACCACAGAGAACACAGAGGGTTATAAAAACCTCGGTACAGGGGTTGGGGATTTAGCTCAGTGGTAGAGCGCTAAGGCCCTGGGTTCAGTCCCCAGCTCCAAAAAAAAAAGAAAGAAAAAAAGAAAACCTCGGTACACCCAGGAGGCAGAGGCAGGCGATCTTCACATCTGTGGGTAGCCTGCTGTATGTATGCCCTGTATAAAGGAGGAAGACACCACGCTGCCATTTCCTAACAAAACCATCTTTATTGCAATAGTACACAGCAGATACAAATGCTTTAGCAAATCCACACTCAGCAGCCTACGGCGTAAATACTAGCTTAACTTAAGTTTCTCCAGGAAGAAGATACCTACTGTGAATAACTTAAAACTAGGAACCATCATTGGTCACTATCTACTGTAATAATTTACAACATGAGGAAGGACATTAGCGCTCGCGCAGGCTGACACATCTACAGCCTGGGCTCACAGCGGCGACTGAGCAGCCTTGCACACTTTCCTCTTGGCCACCTCTCTTCTCGCTGGGGCCCACAGCCCTGCACAGTGCTCTAGGGTTACAGCCACTGACCTCTTTTGTGTTCATCTCAGCTCGAAAGCCAGGTCTGCTGTGTGGGGCTGCTGTGGTGTGGCGGTCCAGCACCGCACAGTCTCGAGTCCTCAGGATGCACAGTGAGACCTGATCTCATAGCTGACGGAGGCACATCTGGAATGTCTGCCAGCTCACCGCAGCAAAGAAAACACGGTCTCAGCCTTACCTCAGTGACTTTTGGATAGGTCTGGTTCCCAATCTTAGACCAGAAGAGTCAGTTTGAGTTTGGTATCACTTTTTCTAAATTACACACTTAGCTAACACGGATTCCTCTGTGCCTGGCTGTTCATGAGGCTTGTCTGGAAAGGGAAGGGGCCCAGTGTACCTTCTGCTTACTGAGAGGTCACGAGAGAGAGACAGACAGAGTGCGGCCCTGACACCTGAAGGACGCACCTGCTACACTTCTGTCCAAACATCACACTGCTTTCTCCCGCACTGTGGGCTGAGGAAGCAAGGTCCAGAGAGACTGCGGCCCTGGGTCAGTGCCAGCTTTCAGGTGGCCCTGCCCAAGCTCTGCAAATCCTGTTGTGGGCAATAACATGAAGAGAGCAACCTTGTGTAGCCATTAGCAGTGCAGGTGACAGGCTCAGGAAGAGGCCTTCCCCTCGTCCAGTGTGAGCTTGGCAAATGACCTTGATGACACAGAACTGAAGATCACAAAAGGCACACCCAAAGGTAGGTAGGTGTTCTTGAGGCTTAGGGGAGGAGACAAAGTTTTAATTAAGGAGCCCAGGCTGGCCTGGAAGTTGCAGTGGTCCTCCTGCCTCAGTCTCTACATGCTGGGGTTCCGGTGTGAGCGAGCTGGCACGCTGTCTCAGGCATCCTTGAACTGTTCTGACCTCTGAGGAGCCTGGAAGGACAGGGCTTTCTCAGCCTCTCCCTGTGACTTAGGTCATGCTTGGTCTCAGAACAACTGGAAACAAAGGCACTTTTTCTTCTCAAATGTTGCCTTTAATAATTCACTAATTCTTGTCAATAATATTTATGGGCCTCCTTATTAAAAATAAAGATCTATGGTGAAATGTCGGGGAGTCAGCCAAAGGCGGCCGTCTGAGAACACCTAGCAATGACAGCACAGAAAAGGGGGCTTCTGGGATCTGGCGGTTTTAATTGCCTGTGTCAAGGAAGAGGCTCCAGACACAAAAGGACATCTTCCAGGTCACCCTGGCAGCGCTGTAGGACTGGCTCCCTGTGGAGCCTGCTCTCAGAATACAGAGGCCGAGGGCTCTGGAGGGCTGGCTTGCACGTGTACACGTGGCATGCCTTTGCTTTTATCCTGGACGTGTGGACCTTGCCGAGGGCCCTGGCTCTGGGCCGGCCTGTCACTCCTCTGACCTGTACTCTCGCCCCTGCTGCTGCACCCTGGACAGAACTCGCTCATAGAACAGCAGGTAGGCGCTAGAGGACAGGACCTCCTGCAGGCTGGCCTTGCGGACAGTGTCATCGGAAATCCACAGCCACTGGTTGCTGGTTGAGAGAGGGTTCTTGGCAGAAGGTGGTGACCGTCTGTAGGTGACAAAGTGTCCAGAGTGCATGTCTCCATGGTGGACGACAACTGCCATCAAGCGGAAGAGGTACATGGAGGAGCTGACAGGCAGGAAAAATACAGATTATGACAGACCCAGGGTTTGCAGGCAAAGGGAAAGCTTACAGAGCCCCGTGTGTTACACCACAGGAGGCGAGTGTGAGTATGCACAGGCACACCTAACTGGTAACTACAGCTCTACACTTGAAGGACGTGATCTGAGTGAACACACTTCCAACAGGGATGGCTACAGGATGCCTTGCTGGAGTCCCAGGAAACACTTCTCTGCAAACTTTACACATGCACACACTCGCAAATTTCATACACTTCTGTGATTTTTACTAAAAATCATTTCTGTCTTGGTAATAAACAGTATCATTCTACCTCAATGAAAGAGGGAATTACCCCACACTTCCGTGTTTCAGACACTGAGAACCGCAGAGCCATGGGGCAGAACTCCTCGGCCCCTCCTCACCTGTAGTCAGGAACCACTGGTAGAGGGAAGGCCATCGGGGAAGGCAGGGCTGGCAACAAAGACGGGGAGCAGGCGCCATTCATAAAAAACTGTGTCTTGGGGGCCGCTGGCTGACTCAGACCTGTAGGGAGAAGTTACAGAGACGGCAGCTCGTCTGGGCACGCACTTCCCTCTGGCTTCTGTTTAGCTGCAGAGGGGTCATAGCATGCAGTCCCACCCGGCTCTGAGGTGATGCATGAGCTCAAAGCAAGATGGCAGCCCCACAGCGTCTCCCTGCATCGTCCCCCACCCGCACGCTCCCTGTGCCTTTCCATCCATGATGGCTTTCCTTTTATTTATGTTTCCACGTTAGAGATGAACAGGTAGTACTGCATGCCTGCCTACTAGAGCACCTGTGGAGCCCAGCAGACAACTCTGTGCAGTCCGTCCTCTCCTTCCACCTTTACGTGGGCGCCACGGGTCCAGCTGAGGTTGCGTTTACGTACACGCCAACCCGATGCCTGCGGTACTAACACTACATGCTCATTACTGTGCAATTTAGTTCTCTAGGAAACGCTGGCTGGGACGTGGCTCAGGGCTCAGGAGAACACTTTCCTAGTAGAAGTGAGATGCTTAGATCTGGCCCTAGTCTGATAAAAATGAAAAGGAAGCCCGTGCCCTCCACCCCCAACCCTGCTATTGGGAAGTTAACCAACCATGCATGGCTAGAGTGCACGTGGAAAGATCCAGAGGAGGGCACCACCTCCTCGCTGCAGTCCCCACACACCTGGCTTCGGGGCCGCCTGTGTGTCCTGTACTTCCAGGGCAGACCCTGGGCTCTCAGTGGCTTTGGGGCCATGCTGGCTGGGTTTATGTCCCAGGAGGCGGTACTTGTAGAAGTCCATCATCAGGAACTCGTTAAACTGCACGTGCTCATGCCGCTTCAAGGGCGTGCCTTGGCTGGACCAGCTGAGCCGCTGCAGGTGGATGCAGAGGCACTGTGGCAGCTGCAGGCAGAGGGGAGGGAAGTGCTCAGGTGAGGCAGGGCAGACAGAGTGCACAGCCCCAGTATGGTGGACCACAAGCACAGGAGGACCCACCTTTCCTAGCTTTAACTGTTTAACGAAAGTGGTCCTCTGGTGCTCCACCTTTTCCCCGTTCTGGGTCCCTTTTGCTTCAATCTGCAATAAAGAGACAGCATGTCTGCAGGAGCCCAGGAGTGAGCTCAGCCCTCAGCTGAAGTCCGTTCTCACAGATTCCTCCTCATCAGGAAGTACCAGGAACCATGGAGGGAAGACAGGAAACGCAACACTGAAATGTGAACTTTCTGAGTGCTCAGCAGCTCTGTGGAGAGGGGGCTGGATACATGGCTCAGCAGCGTGAGCACTTGCGGCGTTTGCAGAGGACCCAGGTCTGGTTCCCAGCACCCACGTGGCTTACACCAGCAATAACTCCAATTCCTTCTTCTGACCTCCCTGACACCAGGAACACACATGGGGCGCGTGCACACACATACACACGCAAAGCACTCACAAAGCCAATAAACCCCCAAGTCAGTTCTATGCGGATCCCCTAGGCCAGCCTCTCCCTCTCAGTTCGGTGTGATTCCTCTGGAGTTCCACTTGAATAGCCTCTGGGGACAATCCTGGATGTCTTGGACCTCCCTGCTCGAGAGAGCCTCAGTATCTGGGGTCCTTGGAATTCACCAGGCAGTTTCTGCTGATAGTAGGACTGTGACAATGAGTGGATTTCAGCACCTATGGCCCTGCCTGAAGACCCTCGGGTGGAGCAGCAGTCAGACCTGCACGTGGACAGCAGAGGGCGCCTGTGAGCAGCATCGCTCCTACCCTGCTCAGTAACTCGCCAAGGTTCCACTTCCTCCAAACCACAGCTTCCCCCTCAGGAATGTGCAGGGAAGCTCCCAGGTCTGGAAAAGTCACAAGGATGTGCGAGGCTCAGGAAGGTCCCTGGAACTTCCTGACCTAGGAGCCACTACCCCCACCTCACAGTTATTTAAACCAGCAATAGAGGAGACCCTTCAATGGAGCTGCCTGCAGGTTGAGCAGGTTTCGTTGTTTTTGTTTGTTTTTGGTTTTTTGTGTGTTTGTGATGCACCTGTGGTATGGATGCACCCCAGCAGCCCTAAAAGTCTATATTTCTTCTGGATTCAGAAGGAAGTCAGGGCCGGGTGAAAAGGTGGACACAAGGCAAATGGGACAGAAGTACAGACAGAGGAATTGGAGCTCCACCCATGTCCAGAGTTTAAGGTGTTCCTGTAAATACTGTGGGCAAATCAAACCTCGTGTGGGAACAAAATCACAGGTAGCCGCTCTGCAAACCAAGGCAGGGGAGGGCAGTGCCTGGTGTCAGGAGGACTGCATACCTTTGTACAGTTGTCACACACAACGTCTCGCACCGACTCGGATGAGATGAAGTGGTGAAGGCAGTGGTCCAGTGTCAGTGGGTGCCCCTAGAGCAGGAGCAGGCAGTTAGAACAGCTCAGCAGACGGCTCAGCAGAACTGCACTAACAGACGGCCTCCCAGGGCTGTGTCTACAGTGTTCAGGCTTCAGGTACACACGGGTGCAGTCAGTCCCTGCTACACTGCTGACTGGCTCAGCGGGCTGGGGTAGCAGGACCAGGCACCACACAGGCTCAGCGGGCTGGGGTAGCAGGACCAGGCACCACACAGGCTCAGCGGGCTGGGGTAGTGGGAACCGGGCACCACACAGGCTCAGCGGGCTGGGGTAGTGGGAACCGGGCACCACACAGGCTCAGGAGAGGAGCAGAGCTGAGATGTACACCTGCACACAGAGCTACAATCTTAGAGTTTAAGATTTGTGCACAAGACACGAGTGTCCAAATGTCAATGTGTCTTTGGTGAGATAAATGGTTACCTTCTCTCTCCTACAACTAGGTCCTTAGATCAGAGCTCAATGGCTTAGCTGGTCACACATCTCAATGACAATTAGTACTGAGCCATATAAAGGTTACCCAAGGCCCCTTTGGACTGAAAGGTGTCCAGAACAGATTCAAATAAGCCACACGATCAGTACGTACCCAAGTAGCAGCTGGAATACTGAGGGAAAGGCTGTCAAAGGTGTCAAACCGAACAGGGCTCTAAAAGAAATATTGCAGAAAATCAAAAGAGAGCTCAGCGTCAACAGATGGAGCGGAGTGAGGGTCGCATCAGACGGTAACGCAGAGGAACACAGTGCACAGCGGCATTGAACAGCAGCATGAAATCACCCTAGAGTATGTACCGGGCCAGGAGCTTGGGAATTTTTTTCAATATCCTAAGGAACTGGGACCAACTACCAGGATTTCCATCAGATCCACTGATGGCCCCAAACCAGGAGCAGCTGAAGCCTGGAGTCACCACACAGTTGTGGGCGTCCAAGAAGTGAAACTGCATTAACAACAGAAGCGCAGTGGAGTGTGTGAGCATCTGCACAGGTGGCCTTGCTGTGTCTGGAAAGGAACACTGTGTAACACGGGGGACAACTCTAAGCAGTACCACTGTGGGAACACCCGTCACATGTTTCCTAGATTTAAAAAAAAAGAAGACACAGTGGCCATCAGCTCCTTACTCAGCCTTGCGCTGCTGGCCCTGCCAGAGACAGGGAGAGAAGTCATAGAAGGCAGAGAACTCCATGTACACGTTAGCCACTGTGAAGCCTCCACGAGAGGCTCAGGACAGTGCTGGCCCTGCAGTCACAAGGGCACAGTCCCCACAGTGTGAAAAGTAAAGTGAGAGATAAATTTTGTAAGATCTCAAGATGTAAAACGGAGCAACAACTAACCACAATCCCATGTACAGGAGACAGCGGGAAATACAGCATTCCCAATTCTCCCTGCAACAGCTTCAAAATACAAAGAAACACAAGGGGAGAGCAGAGCAGAGGCGAGTGGCCAGGACATAGCAGGGAGTATCATATATGAACCTTACTTCTCACAAAGGGTAACGTGCTAGCCACAGGTGATGTCAGTCAACACAAGGCAGCGGAGAACGCTATACAACACGGTGCCTAAGAGCAAGAGAAGCCTCTGCAAACCACAGGCCTGGTGGGTAAGATCCAAATACACAGAACACATAAATCAGCAGCATGCACGCCCCCAAAAGACCAACACCTGTGACACTCATACCTGGAAGGGCTCCCGAGGCAGGAGGAGCAGTTCAGAGGTTAGCCTGGGCTACATGATACCCTGCTCCAAAAACAACCAAAAAGGAAAAGAAGGAAGGGAAGGAGACAGATATGGAAAGAGAGAGGGACGGAGGGAGGAAAGGAAACAGGCAGGGAGAGACAGAGGAACTGAAGGCAGACAAGCAGATCAGCAAAGGACTCAAAAAACCATTATTCCAAGAAGCCCAGCTAGGGCAGACGGGCGTTACAAAGGACAAAAAGGTGTCTGCAGGATGGCTCAGTGGTCAGGGCTTACCTTGTAAGCATAAGGGACCTGAGTTTGATCCCCAGAACCTACATTAAAAAAACAAAAACAAAAACAAAAACAAAAAACCAGGCATGGTAACACACACACACACACACACACACACACACACACAAACACACACACACACACACACGCATGTGCATGCACACACACAGCACTAGAAGCCTGAAGGTGGAGACAGGCACAGATGAACCTGAGGCCCCTAGCGCTCACTGCCTGGCAGCTTAGCCAACCTAGTAAATTCCAGATCACTAAGAGACCACATCTCAAGAAACAAGTGGCCCTCAAGGCTTACATTTGCCCCCCATGACCATGCCATGGACAAAGACAAGATATGCTGGCAAAGGCTGGAGAAAAGCAACTCTGCTTCATTGTGCTAGGAACTGGGCAGCCACCGTGGAAATCAGAATGGAGACTTCAAAAACTTACAACTAGAATTGTCTGGTCACCTGCAGTCCCAGTCCTTGAAGGACTGAGTATCTGGACAGCCTGGACTACAACAGTGACAGTCTGTTCAAGCCAACCAGCCAACCAACAGAGTCCGCACAGGCTCGATTCCATCCTCTTTCGGATGTGAGGGAAGAGTAGACAAGCTCAGCCCCGCACAGACGCTGTGGCTCCATGCGCACAGCAGCACTCGCTCAAAACCCAAGGCACAGAAGCAAGCTCAGCACTCACCACAGGAAAGGAAGGAAATGTGTGCACGAGGGACACTGAGCAGGCAGCACTGTGCATTCTGACCACAGATGAGCCTGGGGCACGCCCTAGACAATAACTCCCTCGTGACCTCGCTCAGGACACAGACTGGTGACTGTCGAGGTGGAAGGCAGGATGGGGAGGTACCCTCAGGGATCTGGCGGCCAGCATGGTGACTGCCGTAAACAAAGCACACTTGAAACTCACTGAAGGGGGCTTGACGAGTTGTCACCACTCACACACTAGGGGACCTGAGTTGTCACCACTCACACACTGAGGGGACCTGAGTTGTCACCACTCACACACTAGGGGACCTGAGTTGTCACCACTCACACACTAAGGAGACCTGAGTTGTCACCACTCACACACTAGGGGACCTGAGTTGTCACCACTCACTCACTAAGGACCTGAGTTGTCACCACTCACTCACTAAGGGACCTGAGTTGTCACCACTCACACACTAAGGGACCTGAGTTGTCACCACTCACTCACTAGGGGACCTGAGTTGTCACCACTCACACACTAGGGGACCTGAGTTGTCACCACTCACTCACTAGGGGACCTGAGTTGTCACCACTCACTCACTAGGGGACCTGAGTTGTCACCACTCACTCACTAGGGGACCTGAGTTGTCACCACTCACTCACTGAGGGGACCTGAGTTGTCACCACTCACTCACTAGGGGACCTGAGTTGTCACCACTCACTCACTGAGGGGACCTGAGTTGTCACCACTCACACACTAAGGGACCTGAGTTGTCACCACTCACTCACTAAGGGGACCTGAGTTGTCACCACTCACTCACTAAGGGACCTGAGTTGTCACCACTCACACACAAGAGACAGAAGATGCCTGGCCTGACCGTGGTAGCCACTGGAGTACGTCTCAAACCACCACCCCACACTCTGCACGTCTCTGTGAAGTTTGCTTGTTAGTTATTCCCAGTGAAGCAGGCAAAATCCTGCAGTGAGGGGTGAACTATACAACGGCAGGGAAGGCGAGAGTGAGGAGTCAGACAGGACAGCACTCGAGCCTTGGGCACCCATGTGGAACGGTGTGGCTGCTCTGGAGAATTATGGGGAAGCTCCTCAAAAGATTGAATCAGGGTACCCACATGTGGCAGCTGCCAGTTCCTCAGCATATTCATTCATTCATTCATTCATTCATTCATTCATTCATTCATTCATTCATTCACTCAAGAACACATCCCCACAAAAACCCCAGGGTGGAGACAACGTAAACGCCCCTCAACTGGCAGTGAACAAGAACACTTGTCAGGGCCATGGGACACAGCAGTGCCAGGTCCTAAAGAGCAGGAGGTGCTGGTGCATGCACCCCAAAAGCGAAGGCCCAACCGTCCTGACCCTGTAACCCAGCAGGTAGAAACTGGATGAGTGATCGTGCGGTGTTCAGGAGAGAATGCTCATGTGTGCGGTGTGTCAAAATGTCCTAAAACTGCCTAAAAGTCGTAACATCTCTGCGCTGTTTGGAGATTTTTCCACAGAAAATGTTAGAACACTCAAATGCGAAGCCAAGCCCCTCCTACACCTCAAATCTGCTGTGCCCACCATGAGCAGACAGACCTAGGACCTGATATCTGGCATCTGACAGCAGCTATGCTGCCCCCAGCACCGTCCCTCCCTCCCCACCCCGAGGCCAGCCTGCACTCCAGGCCCCTTCCTGCATCCTGACGGAAGCAGTCCCCTGGGAGTGGCAGGACAGGAGGGCAGCCGCTTACCTGGTGCTCACAGTGCTTGCACACCATGTTACTGCTGAGCCTGCCATGGAAGGGGTGCTGAGACTTCCAGGGATTGGTCATGGGGTGAGGGGACCCTAGAATGCAAGGCACCTTTGACACACCCCGTCACCCAGGCCCACCCCACCCCACCCTCCTGCACACAACAGAGCAGATGCTTCTCCTCTAGGAAAATGTTCCTAACGAGCGGCGAGGGCCTTCCTTGGGCAGACCGGGTGCTATGTAAGGTGCAGACGCTTGCCCACTGTCAGAGAGGGCAGCAAGAGGCACAGGCTCCAGAAAGTGAGGGGAGCTGGGGAAACACCCTAAATAAGTGAGTTCTGGAGAACGGGGCTGCTCCTTGCTTAGCACGGGGCTGGTGGACAACGTGCTCATGGGAAACACTCTCTCTACAGGCAGGCAGCCCTGAGTGATGTCCTGAGCCTGCTTATTAGTCATGTGACCAGGAAAGTCACTTCATCTCTCCCAATCTCTCTTTCTGAGACACAGAAATATCATCTTATGCTGTAGTCCAGGCTGACCTGGAACTATGTAGCCTAGGCTAGCCTTAAAGACACAGCAAATCCTCCTGCCTCAGCCTCTCAATTGTTGGGCCCACACTTGGTCTGTAACCATAATTGGTAGAAATGGGTAAGTGCCCCCGTATCCACCGATGAGAGGTTGTGTTTGCTGCCTGGGACCAACTACCAGCAGGGCTCCAGCCGACGCCCAGAGGCTGTGCTGACTTCAAATCTTGAGAAAATACAGATTTCTCAAGAAAGCTATGGCCAGGGGCTGGGGATTTAGCTCAGTGGTAGAGCGCTTACCTAGGAAGCACAAGGCCCTGGGTTCGGTCCCCAGCTCCGAAAAAAAAGAACCAAAAAAAAAAAAAAAGAAAGAAAGAAAGAAAGCTATGGCCCTCTGAAGCATGGAGGTCCAGCACAGCCGCAGCGGGACACAGCCGGCAGAGGCGGGTGCAGTGCCGTCCTATCTGAAAGGCACACTTTTGCTTTCATTCACTTCCTTAAACGCACATTTTATCAATGGAAAGCAACCCTACCTCTCGTGTGGCAGGTGACTTGTCTGGGAGCCATTTCTGACTGCTGCTGTAGGGAAAAGAGAGTGAGATTGAAGACCTGAGGGCAGCCCTTTAACCACCCTCACCACCCGGAAATCTCACAAGCTCCTGGGCCAGCAGCACTGTCAAAGCCAACATTTCCCAGCCCAGCATTCCGACGCGGCGCTCACCCGCCTCCTGGCTGGCTTCTGCTGAGTTCCTTTATGGAGGTCACAAAACCACATTTCCTCGCTTTGGGGTACTTCCTCCCCTACTGCCAGACAACGCTTATCACTGCCCTAATATTACGCTGTCCCAGGAGATGAGCACTCACTCAGAGAACCAGGCCGACTCCCCTCCTCAAAGACAACCCAGGCTGCAGCAGCGAATTCTCTTAAAGAGGCTGCTGCTTCCAGCAATCACGACAGCAGGAGTGCGTAGCTTAGGCTCTGCCAGCCACGGCCTCCTGGTTACTGGGTCTTACACTAATCTAGGCCCTACACAGGCTGTGTGTCCGATGTTAGCGTGCACACACTGACACAGGCTGCGTGCCCTATCCTTACTGAGTGTGCACACACACACACTGACACAGACTGTGTCCTACACTTATGAGTGTGCACACACTGACAGACTGTGTGCCCTACACTTACTGAGCACACACACTGACACAGACTGTGTGCCTTACACTTACTGAGCGCACACACACACTGACACAGACTGTGTGCCTTACACTTACTGAGCACACACACACTGACACAGGCTGTGTGCCCTACACTTACTGAGCGCACACACACACTGACACAGACTGTGTGCCTTACACTTACTGAGCACACACACACTGACACAGACTGTGTGCCTTACACTTACTGAGCACACACACACTGACACAGGCTGTGTGCCCTACACTTACTGAGCACACACACACTGACACAGGCTGTGTGCCCTACACTTACTGAGCACACACACACTGACACAGGCTGTGTGCCCTACACTTACTGAGCACACACACACTGACACAGACTGTGTGTCCTACACTTACTGAGCACACACACACTGACACAGACTGTGTGTCCTACACTTACTGAGCACACACACACTGACACAGACTGTGTGCCCTACACTTACTGAGCACACACACACTGACACAGGCTGTGTGCCCTACACTTACTGAGCACACACACACTGACACAGACTGTGTGTCCTACACTTACTGAGCGCACACACACTGACACAGGCCACGTGCTCTATCCTTACTGATTGTGCACAGACTGACAGACACACTGAGGCGTTACCTCCAGGGAGTGCACATCAAACAAGTGGGTGACACGAGGCTGGCGGTCCCGCTCGTCCTCCAGGGATGAGGTGATGACATGGAACAGTTCGTGAGCATCCTATCAAAGGACAAAGCTTCCTGAAGACAGGTTCCCGAGGCAGGGCCAGGGTCAGAAGCCCGGCCATGGGCAGGAGACAGACCAACCCTTACAGGGCAGTCTGCTTTCTGTTTCCCCTGAGTCCCAATAACTGAAGGAGACCAGCCCCCAACTCCAGCAGGGGCTGGCTTTGAAAAACAGGCAGGATGACCACAGCACAAAATCAAATGCCTTAACCTTCTTGGGCGTACAGCAGTAGCACGGAGAATATCCAGCCCCTTGTGTGACCTGCACCACCATCAACCCCTGACTGAGACCCAGGCCCACTGCACAGTAACCGTCCACCCGGCTCCTGCTCCTCCATCCTCCCTTCTGCCCCTGGCAACCTGACAGCTCCTGTGAAGGAGAGCAGTCACTGCTGGTTTGCTCCTGAGGCACTGCACACAATGGAACAAGCATTCCCCTGAGCTCACCCACAGCGCAGCAGCTGAAGATAACCCCCACACACTTCCTTTTAAGGGCTGGCTGGATTGCACTATCAAAAAATTTTGTGTGTGGGGCTGGAGAGATGGCTGGGTGGATAAGAGCACTGCTGCTCTTGCAGAGGACCTGGGTTTGGTTCCCAGCACCCACATGGTGGCTCACAACTGCTGTAACCCCAGCTTCACAGGATCCAAGGCTCTTTTGTGGTCCCATGGACACCAGGCCCAGCACAGGTGGTGGACATCAGGCAAAACACCAAACACATAAAAGAAAAATAAATCTTAAAAACCAAACCATCTGTTGTTTGGCTGAAGGTGCAGCTTAGTGGGTGGGCAGGTGAAGCCCTGGGAAGTCTGCCCCATCTCTACGCCCACTGGCGGGGCCCACAGTGCTCTGCCTGCCTACTGGCTTCTGGGGTGCTTTAAATGTGCTTGACCCATGGGAAGTGCAGAGGTGTGGCCAACGGGAGGAGAAGTGTTCTTATTAGAGGAAGTGTGTCACAGCCTTCTGGTGGCAGTCTTGTGACAGAAGTCTCCCAGCAGTATCCCCGAATCCGGCCAGCGAGGAGGGAGGCTGGTGCACAGACTTCAGTGTTGTGCCTGGCACTCAGAAGCCTCTGGATCTTCCGATGAAAAGATGGGATCGCCTCAAGTCATGGCGGGACGGCCAGGAGCACCTCTGGGCAGAGGGCAGAGAGCTGGGGAACTTGGTCTGTGCGTCATGCCCTGAAACCATCATTTTCATGGTGGGATAGATTAGTTCCCCACTGCATGATGTGGCTGGTGCTGGTGTGGGACTTGACCAGGTGGCACTGCTTAGGAAGGGTCTCTTTGGTCAGATCCTCCATGTTGGAGTCTTCCATCCAGTTGATGTTAGACCAGTCACCCGGGTATATGCTCCTGTCCTCGCCATAGTAGCAGGCCTAAGATGGCTCTTTTTGGCCGCAGTAGTTGTATAAACACTGACTTCATGCAGGTGGTTCATCATGGAGCCAGACCACATGCTCCAACATACAACCCCATCTTGTGGTACGTTCTGTGTTCATGCATGTAGCCAAGAGTCTAGTTCAGATCCTTGGCATGAAGACCATCTCTAGGAAACTCCAGGGTTCCAGTGGCTCCTTGGTCAGTGAACAAGAACACACAACTCTAGGGACCATGTCTCAGGACTTTTCCAGACCCTTTTCCCTTCATAGCTTCTGTGTTGCCTCTCAGCACAGTGAGGACATTCTCTGAGTTCTATCCTCTCCAGTGTAACCCTTCAAGACTCCCTTGTCTGCAGCTGTGCTGTTGGGCTGGTTGATCACAATCCTGAAGTGGGACTTTCTTCAGAATTGGCAATGTCATTATATGCCAGCACTATAGTCTGCTTGTCAGGAATCCTGTTTTGGTATTTGATCTAGTAGTCATGGCATGCATCTGCCTGGTGCTGGCTAATTATACCAGACGTTGGAACAAGCCATAAGTTGAAGTTGCTTTGGATATCCCACTCCTGATACCAATTTCTGTCTCAGTTAGGGTTTCATTGCTGTGAAGAGACACCATGACCAAGATAACTCTTATAAAAGAAAACATTCAATCGGAGCTGGCTTACAGCTTTAGAGGGTTGGTCCATTACCATCACAGCAGGAAGCATGGCAGTGTTCAGGCAGACATGGTGCTGAATAGCCAAGAGCTCTACATCTTGATCCAAAGGCAGCAACAGGAAACTTTTCCTTCTGCAGTGGGTGGATCATGAGCACTAGGAAACCTCAAAATTTACCTTCACAGTGACAATACTCCCTCTAACAAGCCCACACCTCCCTCTAACAAGACCACACCTCCTCTAACAAGGCCACACCTCCTAACAGTGCCACTTCCCATCAGCCAAGTATGTTCAAAGCACCACAGCTCCTGTGAGGGACTCTAAGCATGTGAATGTACGAAGTCCTGCTTGACTCTCTGCTTGTAATTCTTGGACCGCATCCACAGTGTCACTGCTGAGATCCATGGTGGGATGTGCCTCTAAGGACCAACTGGAGAGACCTCCTCCCCAAAGCTGCAGCTGCTCCATGGCTCCTTCTCTCTCTCTCAGGCCGGGCCTTGCAGCCTTTGATCCCACCCTGGATCTCACCACGTGGGCACCAGAGTGATTTTTAAACTGGTAAAAGCAGATCCCAGGCTGGAGAGATGGCTCAGTGGTTAAGAGCACTGGCTGCTCTTCCAGAGGTCCTGAGTTCAATTCCCAGCAATACATGGTGGCTCACAACCATCTGTAATGGAGATCAGACGCCCTTTTCTGGTGTGTCTGAAGACAGCTACAGTATATTCAAATTAAACAAATCTTTTTTAAAAAGGGAGCAGATCCTGTATTTGAGCTTAGGTTCAGTCCATGGTAATCAGATCTGTCAGTTTTCTCTGTGGCTATCCAGTGCTGGTGAGAAAAGCCAGGCCATGTGCATGCCAGGCAAGTACTGGACACACGGCTAACCCAGCTTCTGAGCTTCTGAGTGAGCTTCTGCAAGGTCCACAGCCAGCCTCTGACCCCACCGCACCTGTGCACAAGTCTTTCCTTCTAGAGCAGAATGGGGACTCCACGTTCCCAAGATTCCCAGGCTTGCCCCCCTCCTCCCCAGGGCTCCAGCTCCTAAACACATCCCGAGCTCCAAACCTCTTCAGTCCCTGCCTAGGCCAGACTTGAGCTATGCCATTCTGGGCTGGGTCCCTGCAGCAGCCCCAGCCCCTGCCCCTTTCCTTAGCTGACAATCATGATGACAACGCTTCTCTTCTGTGCTGGCTAGAATCATCTAAGAGGGGGAAACCTTAATTGAGAAAATGTCTCCAGAAGATCCTGTAGGGCATCTTCTTAATTAGTGATTGATGTTAGAGAGCCCAGCCCATTGTGGGTGGAGCCACCCTGGGCTGGTGGCCCTGGGTTCTGTAAGAAAGCAGGCTGAGCAAGCCATGGGGAACAAGCCAGCAAGCAGCACCCTCCATGGACTCCGCATCAGCTCCTGCCTCCAGGTTCCACCCCGTGTGAGTTCCTGTCCTGACCTCCCTCAGCGACAGATTTGTGATGTGGAAGTGTGAGAATTAACCCTTCCCTCCCAGCTTGCCTTTGGCCATGGTGTTTGACTAGGTTCAAGCAGAGGTCACAGCAAACCAGGGCACTATTTCATAATCTTTACGTTAGTGTACCCTGCAGTACTGGGTGGGACCCTTAGGCATGTACGCTAGCATCTGACTGAGGGGCATCCCAGGCGTCTCCGTACTGTTCATGTGGAAACTGCATCTCATGAAGATGTGCGTGTGTCTCGCAGCACAGGCTGACTCTGAGCTCCTCACAGCCCCGTAGCTCCCATGGGTACTCTGTTGGGCTGCACGTGCCTGCCCAGAGGCAGGTGTGGGCAATCACCGTTAGCCAACGGTGCCCGCACAGCTCAGCCCTGTCAGGTAGAACAGCCGAGAGCCGGTCTGCGAGCTTCCTGGGCTGTGAGGAGGGTGGAGGCTGGGTGCTATGGGTGCCCTGGTACTGTTGTATTGTGAGGTTAACTCTGTTTCCTCAAGAGGGGCTGCCCCCAGGAGGAGATCTCTTACTCAGGTGATCCCACGGAAACTTCTCCCACTCTGACCGGTCAAATAAAGGCAGAGGAGGAGAAAAGTGGGACTGGAAGTCTCAGAGAGAGGAGAGGAGGTAGAAGGGAGATGGAGCAGAACCTCATGGCCTAGAGACGCTCCAAGTAGCAAGGACTCTCATAGCTGGGGATAGAATAGTGTAGTGTTAGATCTGCCCGACCTAGGCATATAGCTTATAAATACAATAACTGGTTGTGTGATTTTATACTGGCTTATTGGGTAAAGAATTACCGCAAGAGCCCAGTGTGCGCTTCAGTGCTGCCAACACGGCAGGCGACGGGGAAGTCACTGCTCCTGAGTCTGTGCCCCCATCCTCACCCTGACTCCTTACTGGCTGTCATGGGGGTGCAACCAGCTAACAATCATGAGTGACTGAACCCAGTGCATCTCCTACAGCTCCTGGTCTAGACAGAGTGGACTGCCCGCCGGTGTGAGCTGGCTCTGACCGACTAGATGAGGAGATGGGGAAGGCCGAGAGCAGACGCTGCCTGCTGAAGAGCAAGAGAACCACACAGATGCTGCCTCCTCCCCCCACCCCCCGTGGCTGCACCACTGCTGGCCCACACACTGCTGTGCACTGATCATCTGGGAAATGGTCCCAAGGGTCACTTGGCATAAGTTGTCCTTTGACAGAAGGGTGGGACTTAGAAAAAGTAACTGTGACCTTGGAGCCAGTCTCTCTGCTGAGACACAGGAAAGAGCAGAGTCAGAACAGTAGCCGGGGGTCATTTCCAATCGGATGGAGACACATCCTAGCTCACAAGTGCAGCCAGCGAGTAAACCTTCAGAGATAGGCATCACCCACTTCATGTTGGAAACACGCCACAGGGCTTCAGATCAGCAAGGAACAAGGAACAAATCCATGTGTAGTCTCAGAAGGGCTGCCTCCCTGCCCCAGTTCAGTGTTGGGATGGTGGCAAGATACACAGAGGCTTGGCCGTGCAGCTGGGGAGGATGTGTGGGAGCTGGGGACCTGGAGCACCTCACCCCAGGCCTAGGTCTGCTGTCCTGGTCTCCGAGTGGCTCAGGGCAACAATGGCCGGGACCAGGAGGGTGGCAGGGCAGAGGGTTTGGAATGAAGGTGTGAGGGACACCAGCTGGAGGTCTGGTGACAGTTTAACCACCGCTGAGGATGGATCTTTCAAGGCAACTGTGAGGCCTGAAAGAGGGTCTCACACAAACCTGGTTCTCTCAGGACCTGAGTGCAGTCAGTGCAAAGCCAGAAGCTTTTCCCTTTGGCCACCGATTAATGCCCAGTGCCAGCGTCGACCCACCAAGTGTTGTGTCCTCTTTATCAGGACAGCAGTGAGACACTGGCCCTCAGCTCCACCAGGAGATCTAACAGGGAGAAGACCTGCCTAGCACAGTCAAGGTCCTGGGCTCGATCCCTGCAGCACGTGCACACAGCCCTGCACGCTGTGCCCACACCACTTGTCCCTAGGTTAAAGGTGGCACCAGCTCAGCCTGCTGTCGGGGTGCTCACCTGCTCCTCAAAGGACGAGATCTGCCACCGGTACATTCTCAGGACATCCAGCAGGCAGCTGGCGTCCAAGACCTCTTCCTCAGTGACTTCTTGGCAGGACAGAGCTGGGTACAAGAGAGAAAGACAACTCAGTCAGAGCATAAGAAAGGGCCGCACGTGGGTAGGGGACAGCACACGACACTGCAGCTCCCTCGCACTCTTGGAGCCTCACACACTGCGGAGTCTGCACGCCATGTTTGTGGGATGAATCTCGGATGTCGGAAAGCTACGATTACCATCTGATAAAGAGGACGCTGTAAGTCAGTTGAGTATGGTCTGAACCGATAATTCTCAAGGCTGAAAGGCACTCACCACAGGGTGACCCCCGCCCAGCACGCCCCGCCTCTCCTGGGGCTCCACATGGCTTCCTAGCCTTCACTCCTGCCTGTGTGCATAGTGCACGGGCCATAGCCCAGCTACTGAGGATGCTGGGCTTCAAAGCTTTCCTGACTCCAGGAATGTGGGACCAATCCTGGCAACAGCACAAGATGCCTTCCCAAATAACAATGGATAACAAATTATAAAAAGATAAAGGTGGGTCCACTAAGGATTCACGGGTCTATGTACACCAATGGTCAGGCCCTTTTCCCTGAGGGCAGTGCTGTCCCAACCACTCCGCTCTGTGGCTGAAGCGCAGAAGCGGCCACAGGCTGAGCTGGGTGCTGAGAAGCGTCACTAGCAGGACAGGCAGCCCCGCCCGACCCACAGTGCTCGTCATGAGGCCTGGAGCTCAGAGTCCAGCACCAGCATCGGGTGGCTCTGCTGCCGTCTCATGGCCTCCAAGGAGATGCACACAAACACATAAACACACTAAGCTGGGTGTGGGGCTGCACAGCTTTAATCCCAGCACTCAGGAGGCAGAGGCAGGAGGGTCCCTTTGAGTCTGAGGCCAGCCTGGGCTACAGAGTGAACTCCAGCACAGCCAAGGCTACATGGTGAGACTTGTCTCAAACAGACAGACAAACAAACAAACCAACCAGGGAACAGGCCACAGACTGTAACTGCCATTCAGACCACAGTGCAGGAGCCCAGTGCTGCTCAAGTAGGAAATAAAGGAAGGGTCAGCCCTCTCAGGGTCGGCTTCAGCAATCCACACATAACACAGGCCAGGCCCTTCCTGCCCCTGGTCTGCAGTCGAAGCATGTGAGAGTCCCCACATTTAAGGCTCTGACCCAGAGGTGGGAACACTGCCCACCTCCTTCCCCCACTGCAGCTCCACCTGAGCTGTCTGACATGACCGGAACTGTGGGCAGGACACGGGGACAGGGAGGAGCTACCTCAGCAGCCTGTGGTGAGCATGTTGGCCTCAAACACCACCAGCAGTCTGGCACGGTCACTGGCAGCTTCCCAACCTGCCACCAACAGGACAGCTCTGCCATGCTTCCCAAAGAGACGTACTTCTGTGCACAGACGGCCCCATGCTGTGACACTTGCTACAACCTGGACTACAGGCACCACTGAGCTGCACAGGCGCCCGGGCTGCAGAGGCCGCCCAGCAGCTCAGAGTGCCTGCTGCTGTTTCCACTCAAGTTCCCTCAGGCAGCTCACAACCGCCCATGAGTCCAGCTCCAGGGAACCCCAGGCCCTCTTCTGGCCTCCATTACACCTACATACACGTGGTCCACACATCTACACATATATATCCACATCCATTTTCAAAAGAAGAAAGTTCTAATAAAAACACCCCTATACACTAACAACACAAAGCCCCAACAACTCAACTCAAACACAGAGCCCTGAGTGGCCATTTCTCCTAAACTGACAGCCAACAGAAAGACTGAGAGATGCAGCGGTCACTCGATCAGGAAAATGCCAACACCAGAAAAATACCTCATGTGTATGTGTGTGCATGTTCCTGTGGAGGGCCACCCCACACACACGTGTGTAGGTGTGTGTCTGTGGAGGGCCAACCCACACACACGTGTGTAGGTGTGTGTCTGGAGGGCCATCTCACACACGTGTGTGTAGGTGTGTGTCTGTGGAGGGCCACCTCACACATACGTGTGTAGGTGTGTGTCTGTGGAGGGCCACCTCACATACACGTGTGTGTAGGTGTGTTGCCTGGGGCTTGTATCAGCGCTGGGGATCCAGGCGCTGGCTGATCCACGGGCTTGAGCAGCAGGCGCTTTACCCTCTGGGCCTGCTCAGTCCCTTGGTCCTGACCGTGAGAGTGGTAAGAGCTGATGCAGAAGGCAGCAGGTGGCTTGGTTATTATTAACAGGTGCTAACGCTCCGTACCCAGACAGCACTGAGTCTACCTCTGCCTAAGCCCTTCTCCTGGAGAGTGGCTGTTACCTGTGAGGCACTCACATCCCCACCGGAAATCACGCCAAACGAAAAGATAACAATCTGGTAAAAGCGTGGAGAGATTGTAGTTAATTTAGAGTATTGGCTAGGGGGATTGGGGATTTAGCTCAGTGGTAGAGCGCTTGCCTAGCAAGCGCAAGGCCCTGGGTTCGGTCCCCAGCTCCGAAGAAAAGAAAAAAGAAAAAAAAAAAAAAAGAGTACTGGCTAGGGGTTGGAGAGATGGCTCAGCGGTTAAGAGCACCTGACTACTCTTCCAGAGGTCCTGAGTTCAATTCCCAGCAACCACATGGTGGCTCACAACCATCTGTAATGAGCTCTGATGTTCTCTTATGGTGTCTGGAGAGAGTGACAGTGTACTCGTACATCACAAACAAATCTTTAAAAATAAAGAAATAAAATAAATCCCCGCATCCTCCCCTGCGACTAACGGTGCCGAGAAAGACTTCCACAGTGAGATTTCCAGGCCTGGCAGCACTGGCCACACTGCATGGGCTCACTGTGAGCTGCTAAAGCTCCCTCAGGAAAGGTCAAGCCACTCCCACTGCAGTGGCAGTGTGCCCCCCCCCCCAAGCTAACGGCTGCCTGGCCCTGGATTGGCTTTTTTGTCTTTTCTGACAGGCAAAAAGAAACAAAGCCAGGGACCTTTATTGGTGTTTTTGTGGACAATCTTATTTCTTTTGAAACTTACAGCTGAAGTGCTTGTACGGCAGCAGATTTTCTTTTTCTTTTAAAAATTGATTTTATATTCAAAGTATTTTTAAATAGATGGTGCCATTTTTAATTAAAAAGAAAAAAAGTAGCTGGTGGGAAGGCTCTGTAGGTAAAGGCACCTGCCCCCAACCTCACACCCTGAGTTCGGTTCCCAGGACCAGACCAGGAAGAGAACCAAAGTTGTCCTAACCTCCCTGTGTGTGCTGTGGCACACGCAGTAAATACAACTCTCTTCCAAGTCTGACGGTCTCTCTTAGGCTCTCGGATGTGTCCCTCCCCCCTCAGCCTTTCTTCTGTCAGCCAGACCCTGAAGATGCCCGCCCTCACGTCCCCAGTACCTTTCAGGAGGTTCAGCAGTGTCAAGGACAGGCACTGGTGTGTGTGCGGCCCCTGCTGGTCCCTGGAGTACTGGGTGGTAAACTCCTCCAGCCACTTGACAAACGCGGGGCAGGCAGACAAACCCTGCAGCAGGGAGTTCATGAAGCAGGTGTTCCCCAAGTTGACAAGGCCAGGCACAAGCCCTAAGGAGAGCGGGGAAGGAAGACGACCATACATCATCACCTGGAGAGGCCCTCTTTCCTCTCCCTTCTGGAGCTCCCGTCTCTGCATGGGAGCCCTCAGTCGGGATCCCACCCTGAGTGAGCCTGGGCACTGGGCATATTATACTGCAGACTGAGCCACAGGGTGGGGCCCTGTCCTGTCTCTCTGAAACCCTTCCAGGTGCCTGGCCCAGATATGAAACAGACAAAAGCAGCGGCCACGCCTTCTTCCTTGCCCTCATGCTCTCCTGGACTCTGTCTCCTTTAGTAAGAGAACAGGGCCCCACAACAGCTCTGCCTCCTGGGACAAGGCTTTTGTTCTTCCCACAGTGACCGAAAAAGACACTGGTCAGTCGCCCTGCAGAGACAGCAGCTCCAACTCCCAGGATGCCTCTTCCTCTTCTGCCAAAACTCGGGAACTCAGTACACAGAGCCCAGGTTGGTCTCTACCTCGGTGTGCTGACGTAAGTGTTGAGAAACTCTTTAACGTGAGAACACCCATGAAAGCACACAGTGAGCTTCTCCACCACCGTCCTCCCGGCTCCCCTCTCCCCTCCCCTCCTATCTCTTAGAGAAACCACTGCTGTGATGTAATCAGTCAGCTGCAGGACTGAAAACACAATCACACATTAATAACAACAATTAGCCACTTGGGACATAATGACAAGGCCAGCCTTTTTACACTCCCCTCCTTGGGAGGGGGTCTGGCTTAGGTCACCCTGTCAGGCATCCCAAGAGCTAGAATTACAGGCGTGAGCCCCCGGGCCAACACAAAGCATGCCTTAAAATGTGTAAAACAGAGCCTCCCCCAGTGTGGGAAGTTCCACTTCACAGACACGGACCTTGCTTTAAGAGACGACCAACTCCTCAAGTAGACAAAAGAGGCTCCACAGCCCTGTCCCTACCTTTTCTCCGCTTCTTCCTCTCTGTAATGGGACCCCAGATAACATATATTCCTGCTGCAAGAGCAGCAGCAATTCCACCGATCACTCCCCAGTTCTTCATGACTTTGTATCTGAAAAAGGAAAGATGCGGACTGTCACTGTGTCTCCCGACAGCAGGCGGGTACAGACAGTGGTGGGGAAGTGACGTTTGGTCAAAGTAACCACCAACCAGCAAGCTTGAAATCTAAGGTAATGTGCACCAGTAAGAATGTGTCCTGGGGGCTGGAGAGATGGCTCAGTCATTAAGAGCACTGACTGCTCTTCCAGAGGTCCTGAGTTCAATTCCCAGCAACCACATGGTGGCTCCCAACCATCTGTAATGGGATCTGAAGCCCTCTTCTGGTGTACTCATATATAAATAAATACATCTTTAAAAAAAAAAAGAAAAGAATTTGTCTTGGAAATCAGGGGTACTTAAGCACTTAGCTTGAACACTGGGTTGGGGGGCAGTACTGCGTGTCCTTGTCACCACTCTCTACCTTGTTCATTCAGGCAGGGGACCCAGAGCTCACTGGCACAGCTAATCAGACTCCCATGCTTCTTCCCACCCAGTGCAGGAAATATGCCAGGCTACCTGGTGTTCGCATGGCTTCTGGTGACCTCAACTCTGGTCTTCACGTTTGTTGCCTATGCAATAGGCAATCGAACACCTGGACCATCTCCCTAGTCTCTCCCTATTTATTGAGTTGGGTTTTGTTTGTTTGTTTGTTTTGAGATGGGGTCTCCTGAAGTCATTCAGACTAGCCTTGAACTCACTCTAGCCCAGGCTGGCTCTGAACTCAAGAGTCCTCCTGGCTCCTGAACAATGAGTGACTGCACAGTGGTGCCAGGCTTTAGAAATGGATTTTCTCTTTGCCAATATTAAACAATACAACAAGAGATCGTCTACATGCTCACGCCATTAAAGATGTCTTCGTTTCAGACTTGACTTGAACATGGGCACTATTCAGAACACAATGTTATACAAAGTTCTGTATCTTCAAGGAAGACAACCCACACATGTGTAACATGTACCCACATGCATGTGGACATGTGTGTAACACATTCTTACCCAATGTTTGGACTATACGAAGTTGATCCCCTCCCCTGGGACCAGGAATATAGATCTCAGCTCAATAAAAACACTCACTGAATAGGGTCACTAGTGACAACAGTGATCGCCAGACAATGGCCAGCATTCTCCGATGTCACAGGGAATCACGAATTTCAAATCATTTTTGGCCTTCCAGGATGAATCCATAGAAGGTACACAGACCTTGGCTTAAAAAGCAGACAGGTGGAGATGGGGGCCAGATACATACCGCACACCTGCCCGGCATACGCTCAATGAGGGAAATTGAGGCACGCTGCTGATTGACTAGTACTTCTGCAGAATGGTATCAGGAAAAGACTAAGAGGGCCTGGAGTAAGGCTAAAACTGGCCAGTCCTGCCCTCAGGTCAGCTCTTAGGCCACAAGGCCTATTACAGCCTTATCTCCTACCTGGTAAAATAAGGGTGCTGGACAGGATAAACACTGGGGGGGTGTGGTGGAGGTCTTCCAAGATGGGTAAGACGCTGTCAGACCTGCCCCCATACCCTAGGAAGCCAACCCAAGCAACAGGTCCCAGTAGTCATGGTGAGCAATGGGGGTGTGGCCCCAGGCCTTGGGAAGATAAACAGCCTGGGGTGCAGGGGGGGGTCCTAGCAGGAACCAAGAGTCTGAAGTTGTCACACACTGGGCAGCTTAGCAGCTGAGGAGCTTTGATATCTTGGGAACCAACGCGGTTTGGGATGCAGATCTGAGGATTCCCAGCACGGCAGAGGTGGAAGACTGGCATATGACAAACTGGGGGCGGTGTGCAGGCCTGAGGAGACTGTGGGCCTGGAGCCCGGGTTCTGGGGTCACCGAGAAGGGCTACGGGGCCTCGCAGGCCGCGGCCACTGCAGGGACCAGGAGGCAACGCTGGGCCGCGGCCTACGCCTCCGCCGGGTCGGCGCAGGCCTGGAGGCCCCGCAGCCGCCATCCCCCACCCGCTCACCTGACGGCCGCCCCGGTGCGCAGGAAGCGCTGGAGGGCCTTGTCGGCCGCCGTCCTCGCCGCCTGCGCCCGGGAACTCAGCATCCCGGCCACTGCTGCCGCTGCCAGCCGCCGCCCCCCACGCCCGCTGCAGCGTAATGTAATGAGGAGCCCAGTGTGTGAGGTTCCCAAAGTGGAGGAACCCGCGGTGGCGACCCCGCTTCGGCGGGGGAAGCCAGGGAGACGGACCGGAAATTGGTCACACCGGACTGCAATAGTGCACGGACGCCCGCTCCCCGGTTCCTTTTCCCTTAGCAACCGCAGCCTAATTTGTTGCTAAGGGAGACTTCCGGGGCCGGGGACCTTTTTGGAAGCTTTGAGCCCTCGCATTTGCTCAGGCTTCAGTCAAAGACACAGAGGCTCCGCCTTCAGGGCAGAGCTTCGTTCGTGTTTTTCATGTGGAAAGGCTGTTATTAAACTGGAAAAAGCTTTAAAATAGATGGTTCTTTGATTTTTAGAATGTGGGGCTCTGTAGGCCTGTCTCCCAAATCTCACAGCCTGAATTCAGTCCCCAGGACCATACAGTAGAAGAGAACCAAAGTTGTCAGGACCTTTCTATGAGTGCTGTGGTGCGCAACACACACACACACACACACACACACACACAAACACACACACGCACAAACACACACACGCACAAACATACAAACATACATGCACACACACAAGCATATGCACACGCATTACACATGAACACACACGAATGAAAGATATATACACACATGCACTCTTCGCACATATATGCACACATGCAGATGTGCACACATGTGCACGCAGCACACATATACACACATGCACACTATACATACACACATGTGTGCATCCACATGCACACACGCATACTACACCCATACACACACGAACACATACACGTGCACACAAACATATACACAAGAAATACATACAGACACAAACACATACACACAAACACTTGCGTGCACACATGCACACATAAATACACAGACACAGACTTGCAATAAATTAAAATGCAATGCCTTAGAAATCTATTTCTATTAGGTTCATACCAAGTCCTACACAGTCCCACACAAATGTTCATGGAGTCACTTTTTAAAACAGCAAAACACAGAAACAAACTAGATATTTATCTGCTATGAATCTCCCTCTGTTATACATATAATAAGTAAAAGTGTTAGAATTTTTGGATTCCTGTCTTGCGTGGGCAGGTTGCTGTGCAACAGATCTTTATACTGTTTCTCTTCTCAAAGCTGAACTGTGTGTGTTGAACAACTCCCCCTTCCTGTCTTCCATTCTAGTAACTTCCGTTCTATTTCCAATCCTATGAGGCTGTCTGCAGTCCTCTCAGGAAAGGAGTCGCTCAGAATTCTTTGACGATTGGCTTGGTTCACTTGGCATAAAGTCTTTTTTTATAGGAAAGTAATATTCCATTTTAAGTACTAGCTTCTCTCTGCTGTCCATCTGTGAGTGGACACAGGTTGCTCCCACTTCTTGGCAATAAACTTGGGCACATAACCCCATCTCCTTCTGGTCTTGTTTTCAGCCCTTCTAGGTTTATACCAAGTAATGAGATTATAGATTTATATGCAAATTCTTTTTATTTAGACACTTCTATATTGTTTTCCACAGCGACTGCACCATCTTACAATCTTTAGCCAATTTAAAAGCTATTATTTATTGGGGAGGCATGTGTCATGAATTACATGTGGAGGTCAGATGACTACTTGAGGAATTTGGTTCTCTTCTTCCGCCATGTGTGTTCAAACCCAGGTTATCATGTTTGGCAGCAAGCACTACTGCCTGCTGGACCATCCCACTGGCCCAATTTATAAGTAGGAAGCTCAGAGAGGTGAGCAACATACTGCCATTCTCTATAGAACTTTTAAATCTCCCAGTTAGGAAGCACATGTGAACACAGCACGTGCACGAGCGCGCGTGCACACACACACACACACACACACACACACACACACACACACACACACACACCATGACATTCACAGGCAAAAAGAGGACTAGTTACAAGTGACTTAAGTGCAGGTTGTCAGGTACGACACTCAGTCAGTACATGAGTGATAGTTCGGAGATTTCGAAGCCACTGTGCTGACTTACGTGTGATGGTCCCCAAAGGCCTGTGTGCTCAAAGCATGGGCCCAGGTGCTCCCCACTTTGGAAGGCAGGTGTTAGGAGTTGGGGGCTTGTGGGAGGGACTAGCTTCTGGGAGTATGCTTTAAAAAATGTTCATACTTATTGTTTGAAAGTGTGTGAGTGTGTGTGTGTGTGTGTGTTGTTGTTGTTGTTGTGTGGAAAGGGTATCAGATCCTATGGTGTTCTAGCTACAGGTAGTTGTGAGCCACTTGATGTGGCTGCTGAGAACTGAACTGGGTGGGGTCCTGGTCTCCCTGGCCCTGGTATTTTGCTTTTTTTTTTCCCCCCCGGAGCTGAGGACCGAACCGGGGCCTTGCGCTTGCTAGGCAGGTGCTCTACCACTGAGCTAAATCCCCAACCCCGGTATTTTGCTTTTGACAGTTCATGTGGACCTCAGCCCCTTGCCCTCCTGCCTCCTGGCTGCCTCCGGGCAGCAAGCTGCTTTCTTTGTCATGGCTTCTGCAACAATGTTGTCATTTCCTGTGGCTTGATGAGCACAGACATATCTGAACATTTGAGACAAAAAGCAAAGCACACCTTTCTACCTTTTAAGCTTTTGTTCATCCGGGCATTTTGCCACAGCACTGCAACCACACTCTACTTATTTTTAGTCTTCCATTTATTTTAGTTGTCTGGTGTTTCAGTAACTCGGAATCTTCTACTAACCCCACGAAGGATGATTTTGCTTGAGAACCTCAAAGAAAGCCTGGAACCCGAGGGGCAGTCCCCCCAAACAGATGGCACTTTAACTTCAAATCCACCCCTACCTCACTGAGTATCTCTATGTGACTTATTTACTGTTCAGAGACCTGTTTCCTCATCTGACACACGACGGAGCAGAACCTGTCCCCCAGGAATGTTCGTGAAGAATCTTGGAGGCAAGGGAGGTGAAGAACACCCTGCTCTAGACTGTCAAGGTTTTTGTTTGAATATTTTTAGTTTTTGTAGTTTCCATTTAATCTAACTTTTAATTTTTTTTCATTGTATGTGTGTCTGTGAGTCTGTCCATCTGTGTGCAGATCCCTGTAGAGGAGATAACAGATCCCTTGGAACTGGAGTTGTTATAGGCAGTTGTGAGTCACCTAAAGTGGTTCTGGGAACTGAACTCAGGACCTCTGGAAGAGCAGCAAGTGCTCTTATCCATGGAGCCACCTCTCCAGTCTCCTGGCTTTTATGTTTTTGAGACAAGGTCTCACTCTGTAGACCTAGCTGGCCTCAAACTCATGGCTAACCTCCTGCCTCAGTTTATCAATGGTGAGGACCACAGGGCTGGCTCATGGTTCTCAGTCTGTCTGTCTGTCTGTCTGTCTGTGACTGTCTTGGGCTCTCAGATTGGTGTCCTTGTACTACAGACCAACTCCTTTCCCACTTTGTTAATACAAAAAAGAAAAAAGTAAGAAAAGAATAAAATGGTTGTGGGGAGTGGACTGTTGCAGGACATTTGATGATGCTGTGAACCCTGGGCTTGTGTTGTTCACTGGCAAAACCTTTCCCTAGTTGTGCTGTGGGGCTCAGCCTTAGCACACACCTTTCATCCCTCTGGCTGGAATACAGACACACTCTACATCTTTAAGCCCAAACGATGAAGGTAAAGTTAGTTTGTAGAAGGAAGCAGACATGTTTGAAGTGATGTCTAATTGGGTGGCAGACAAAGTGATGAATCAAAGAAAGATTTGACAGAATAGGATACACCCAACTCTCATGAGAAGAGAAAGGAAAGAGGGGCTGCTGACGAGACAGCAACTCAGAGAAAGAGGAGAGGAGGCCATTTTACAGAAGACAGGTTGCAGAGAGAGGACAAGCTAGACACAGGTGAAGACAGAACGATCCAGAAAATGAGAAGGAGCCAGAAGATGAGAGAAAATCTCTTCCAAAGTTAGGTTGAGGCCAAGCAGAGTGTTTCAGGAGAAACCAAGAGAGAAGCCAGATTGAATCTGTCAGCTTGGAGAGGAGTTTTCAGCCAGAACAGCTGAGCTGAACCACCCAGCCAGAGTCCAGAAAAGGCTAGAACTTTTCTTTACTTTTTCTTTCTTTCCTTATTTTTTTATTCAGCAGTAAGTCTCAGAGGCTGAAAACATTCTAGGCCTACATTAGATTGTACAGAGGCTAGAAGCTTCCAGAACTAGGTCTAAGCGAGCAGACGGAGGCAGTAAACTTCTGAGATGACAATTATTTCAGGCAAATAGTAGTTAACTTTTACAGAGGACTGGCGAGATGGTTGAGAGATTGGCTACTTTTCCAGAGGACCTGCTTTTCCAGCACCCACACGGTTGCTCATAACTACCTGTATCTTTGGCTCTAGGGGATCTAATGCCCTCTTCTGGCCTCTGTAAGCACACATGCATGTGCATATGTGCAGTCAAACACTAATGTGTGTGTGTGTGTGTGTGTGTGTGTGTGTGTGTGTGTGTGTGTGTGTGTGTGTAGTAGGGTATGTGGGGGCTGGTAGGATGGCTCAGCAACTAAGAACACTTCCTGCTCTTCCAGAGGTCCTGCATCAGGGGCCTGAAACTCAAGGTCCAGGAAATGAAATACCCTCTCCTAGCTTCTAGAGGCCCCACCCCCGAACCCCAATGAACACGTGCACACACATACACAGAAGTTATAAAACATTAAAAAAGAACATTCCCTGGGTTCGGCCCCCAGCTCCGAAAAATAGAAAAAAAAAAAAAAGAAAGAAAGAAAAGAAAAGAACATTTGGGGTTGGGGATTTAGCTCAGTGGTAGAGCGCTTGCCTAGCAAGCCCAAGGCCCTGGGTTCGGTCCCCCAGCTCCGAAAAAAAGAAAAAAAAAAGAAAGAAAGAAAGAACATTCCTCTCTTCCTTCTGTTCCTGTGATCTTCCATCCAGTCATGGCTCTCGTATATGGGAATCGTGGGAGCCGCCATCTTGGTAGGTGAATCTTTTTCTCCTTTTTCCACTTATGCACACTAGAACTAGAACTGAGTTTCTACTCTAGGATTAGTGGAGCTATTTAAGCGTCAAGATAGCAGGCCCACACCCAGGAGACTCCATGGTTTTGGGTGGAGTCAACTGTTTATGGGCAACTTGAATTGAGATCTCTAATCTCTCTCTCTCTCTCTCTCTCTCTCTCTCTCTCTCTCTCTCTCTCTCTCTCTCTCTCTCTTTCTCTCTCTCTCTCCCACAGAGATTCACCTGCCTCAGCTACCAAGTGTTGGGGTCAAAGTTGTGCACCTCTGTGCCTGGCTTGTCTAACTTTTGAGATGCGGTTTGACGTGTACCCCACCTGTCCCTGCGGTTTGTGGTAACCCAGGCTGAGAAAATTCACAGAGCTCAAGTTCTAAAGCAGGTGGAAACGGGGGAAAGTGGAGAGCCTTAATTCCAAGGGAAAGACCTCAAGGCAGGGACTTTGCTGTTCACCTCTGATTCTCCAGTCAGGCCGCAAAGATCACAATGCAAGGCTGAGTAACTGAGTTACCCTTCCGCCTTCTGACCTTCAGTACCCAACAAGATCCTTTCCTGGGTCCCGTTTCATCCGGCCCTCGGCTCTGTGATAACAATTTTTTCAAACCGTTTTGCCATCAGGGTGCTACTGTGCCTGGAACCCAGTAGGTGCTCAGCACGCAGCAGTGTTATACATGGAGTTCATTTCTAAAAATCCACACTCCGTTCTTAAGCTTCCGGAACATCATACCGACATTAATTCCTACAAAGAATCTGCGAGGGAGGCTTCTTCTGGTCGGTCGGGGTGCCCCACAGACACCCCAAACAGAGGACCGTGGGCTCCTGGGAGCAGCAGGGCTCGCCCCGCCCCCTGCACCGCGGAGCCCTCCCCTCGTCCTCCGCCCACTCCTGTCGGTCTCCGGCGGCAGCGGCTGGCTTTGTCTCCCGGGCAGGGCTCCCTCCCCCAGCAGCTGCCCAGCGAGGAAGCCGCGGAGCTGTCCAGCATCCCGGTGCTGAAAGCCGGAGCGCCGGCCCTGCTCCACCATGTAAGGGTCATGCCCAGGCTCGCCCTGGCGCAGCGCGGACATGGAGGAGGACCTGTTCCAGCTCAGGCAGTTGCCGTGAGTACCGCGGGGGCGAAGGGAGGCCGGCAGGGCGCCCTTTAGAAGAGCAAAGCCTGCAGGGGTGCATCCCCGCACGGCCTCTTGAATTGGAAAATGCTGTTCGAGACGCAAGAATTGGGCCTGGAGGAGACAAGCCATTTTCCTAGCCCAGCTTCTGTTTTCTGATTCATTTCCCCCACAAGATCTGTCAGGACCTTGTGGGGATCCTTAGCTTCTGTGTTTCCCCTTGGAAATCGCTCTCAACCCAGAAGGGGTTTTGAGGTCTATGCTGTGAGAACGCGTTGGATGGTGTTTGAAAATGTGGGCTGAAATGACCGAGGGCTGACATCTATCCCTTCCCAGCCTCTCACACTGTGCAATTCCTGGTTTTTTTCCCCCTCCTACAAGATCTTTCGGAAAGGAACATTGTACTGTTGCAAACTGCTTTCTAAACAGCACAGATGCCTTCCTGGAGGGAAGGCTATTTGGAAAGCCTGTGAATGAGAAGGCTGTGAGTCCTGGCTGGAGACTCTTGTCTTCTGAATGAAAGGTTTGAGGGGGAGAGCTCGCTGGAGTAGGCTTCAGCTTGGACACACCAGGAATGCATTCCTTTGAGGTCGGGAATTTTTCTGGGGGGGATACTCAGTTCACTCTATGAATCTTGTGGGGAGCACGGAGAGGCAGTGGAGAAGACAGAGGCCTTCAGGGGGGATTTACAGGTAGCTGTTACTGCAATGGTTAAAGCAAATTCCAAGAGTCTGAACGGGGTCAGTATGAAGAATATTTCCAGGATTCCCGTTTTAATTCTTTTTTTTTTTTTTTTGGTTCTTTTTTTCGGAGCTGGGGACCGAACCCAGGGCCTTGTGCTTCCTAGGCAAGTGCTCTACCACTGAGCTAAATCCCCAACCCCCCGTTTTAATTCTTAACTGGCAGGTGGAAGTCAGTTCTACTTAGGTCTGTTGGGAAGGACTGGGTATCGTTAACACGTGTGACTTTAAAAATGGTGTGTGTCCCCCAACTCCCCAAACCTCGAGCTACCGAGGAATTCTCCCAAGTGACTTTTAGTGTGGCTGGTCTGGCTCTCTGAGGCTCTGTGGGGGTTGGCATATTTACTTCTCAACTCCAGGCAAAATCATTCTTTCATTACACAGTCTTCAGTAATTAAAACTGTACATTTAAAGCTTTTATTAACAGGTCCATAAATACCCCCCAACTAATGAGGGGTATTTCACAATGCTAAAGGGTACCCGCTTCTAATAACCTGAAGCAAAAAATATAAATGTCAGGACAGAGACCCCCCCTCAAGGAAATGGGGCACTTGCTGAGCTTAAACACTGTGTTCCTAGAGCTCAACGGTTACCCAGAATAAAAAAACACAACCCACAAATTGAAACAATGTTGCCCAGAATAAGAAGCTCAGGATAAGAACGTGCATCGGAATGCCAGCTTTTAGTGGGATGAATTTCCACCCGCCACCAGACCACCTGAACTTGGCAAAGGACACCTGTGCCTTTAGCTTCCTAGGATATAGGTTTGGCATTACAAACTAATTTCTCCATAAATAAGAGACGGTGAAAATGGGAAGCCGGGGGATGGTTCATTCACACTCTGGGTGAGCACTTACCTACCATGCACAGGGCCTTGGGTCCCATCCCTGGCACTAAATATACAGAGAGAAATAGTGAGACTAGGGAAATTTATATATGTAATTAATTGAAACTAGGTCTAGAGATGCAGACCTGTCCAGTAATCCTAGCACTTGGGAGATTGAATCTGGATAAGTATAGGTTCTAGGCCAGGTTGAGTGACATTCTGTCTCAAAAATAATAATCATCATCATCATCATCACCATCACCACCACCAACACTATCATCATCATCATCATCATCACCACCACCACCATCATCATTATCATCTAGGGTGGTGGTGCACACCGTTAGTTCCAGCACTCAGGAGGCAGGCAGATCTCTGTGAGTTCAAAGCCAGCTCTACAGAGCATGTTCCAGCATAGCCATGGATATACAAAGAGAAACCTTGCTGGACCCCTCTCCCAAATCTCTCAATGGTTTATAGAAAGAAGAACATGCATGTGCTATCTATTGGAGAGGTTAAGTGACTTACTGTCGGAGAATACCGGCTCTGAGCCAGGCAGACTCGGGTTCAAACCTTGACCTCAAGTCAGTTAACCTTCCGAAGACTCAGTTTCCCTAGCTATGAAGAGACAGGGGCAGAGAAGGGGTCAGATGGACAGCAGCACGGTATGTGGTCAGCACACTCCAGGTACTCTGGCTCAATTCCTGAAACAATGGCTATCATGATACTTGGTTCGTATGTTTATCATGGAGGCTAAGGGAGATGTGTTCTGAGTGCTTGACAATACAAACCGATACACAGTATCTATTTCCGACTGTCACTACACCTGAGACATTTATACAAGGTAATTATGTAGATTACTGTTGCTGAACTCCCAGAAACTGCTGCTTTCATGAAAGCCCCAGGGGCTGGAGAGGTGGTTAGGCTGTCAAGAATGCTTGCTGCTCTTCCAGGAGACCCAATTTGGTCCCCAGCACCCACATTGGGCAGCTCACCTACACCACTGACTCCAATTCCAGGACATCTGACACCCCCTTCTGTCCTCTGAGGGACCTGCATGCAGGTGGCATACAGGCACACATACGTATAAATGAAATAGAAAACAAAAATCCTCTTAAAAAGAAATCCCCCAACTGCCTTTGATTGAAGTCAGAATTAGCCTGTAAATGCCCTGACCTCTGTTTATTTAAAAAAACAAAAAACAAAAAAACAAAAAACAAAAAACAAAAAAAACAAAAACAAAAACAAAAAACGAGGAAGCTAAAAGAAAACAGGCAGCCGTATGAATCTGAGTGGGTTACACATCACGACTTAGATGTTTTCTCAGACCATACCCTGCATATATTATATGGAAATTGCAGGCAACAGATTTCCTGAGAGCAATATGGCTTAGAAAATATCCAGAGTGCTGGCAGGAGTGGACTCTGGAACAGACGTGGTCCTGCGGGAGGTTGATGCTAATAGACCATAAGCCTGTAAGCAGATTGCAGGCTGGGGAGGGGAGCAGGGTGAGCGTGGCTAAGAAAGCAGTCCTCTAGTGAGCCTGGAGGCCTTGTCGCACAGCTCTGGGATGGCTCTTGTTGTCCACCTGCTGTCCGCAGGCAACACGCGTGTGGGGTGTGGGGTGTGGGGTATGGAGCAGCCACAACTTTGTGTGTCACTCTTATTATGCGAGGCAGGCTTGTGAAATTTCTCTTTTCCAGGTTAGTGGTTTTTCATTCAGTGATGATGGAGCCCCGGGCCTCATGCATGCCAAGCAAGAGCTCTACCACACATCTACATCCCCAGCCCTCAAATGACTCTGTCTTGTCCTGGAACTCACTGTGTAGACCAGGTTGTCCCAAAGCTCACAGAGATCTGCCTGCCTCTGCCTCTGCCTCCAGAGTGCTGGGGATGAGAAATGTGTGCCACCAGGCCTGGGCACTAATAATTTATCTTTGATACTATGCTTGGTTCAGAGGACTGCATGGATGGTTAAGATAACATGGTCCATGCCTTGAAGGAGCCGCAGTTTACAGTCACAGTAAGGTAGCCTCCGGCCACATGTGCTTAATATAAATTATATAATTTATGTGTGAAATAATTTGTGGTATGATACTGTTCTGCCTACATTTCTGCAGCTGTAATAAGACACCCCACATTACAGAGAAGAAAGGGGTTTTGTGGCCTCGGGTTCACATCATAGCCCATCCTCAAAGGAAGTCAGGGCAGGAACTTGAAATAGGCCCTTTGTCTTCCATGCAGAATTATTTCCAGTCAGGGAAAGCACTGCACAGCCAAACTATAGCAGGAAGCACGCGGTGGCTGTTGAGGGCTTGCTGACCAGCTTGTCCCCAGCTGGCTTTCTGACACAGTTCAGAACCTCCTGCTTAGGGAATGGTGTCACCGCCCACAGTGGACTGGACCTTCCTACATCAATTAACAACGGAGACAGTTCCCCCACAGAAAGGCACACAGGCCAACTTGATCTGGGCAACTTCTCAATGGAGGCCCTCCTCTCAGGCTGTGTCCAGTTGACAGTTAAAGCTGGTTGGGACAAATACATATCGTAAATAAATGCACAAAATCCACCCCTTTGTTTTCAAATATGAACCACATTTCTGTAGCTACCTGTAGCTAGGGCTACCACTTCACGGGACCCACGCATAGACGTTTCCTGTAACTGTACTTGTCTCCCAGGTTCTGTTGTGCAGCGCTGGCCTGGGAGACGAGGTGGGCATTGAGTGTGTCACATTCATAGCTATGACAACTGTTTTCAATGCTTGTACAGTCCAGGGCTGTTCAGAAATCCCGATTCTCAGCAGCAATGAGATCAAGGAGCGCTTCCAGGCGTAGGTAGGAAACATTCAGAAACAATACCTGTGTGAGCGCTCCAGAAAGAGAGACTTTGTGAGGAAAAGCCCTGAGTGGGAAGAGCATGGTGTGTCTCGTCAAAGACTCAGGGCATTAAAGGATGATATGAGTGACGGAGAGATGGCTCAGTGGTTAAGAGCACTGACTGCTCTGCCAGAGGTCCTGAGTTCAAATCCCAGCCACCACATGGTGACTCGTGGCCATCTGTAATGGGGATCCAACGCCCTCTGCCTAGTGGGTCTGAATACACTGACGGTGTACTCACATACATTTAAAGAAAAAAAGGATGCTATCTCTCTCTTTTTACATTCCCTGTCTTTGTGATGGAGCATGAGTTTGACACCTCAGTGTGCCCCTCTCTCGCTTCCTCTGGCCTCACTAACCAAGATAAAATGGGGAAACCCAAGTCGGATAGTGCTGGGTTCGAATCCTGCCTCTGACACTTACCACCAGGGTGGTTTTTGGCCTTTGTCTTCCCCTTCTGAAGGCTAGACGCTCATTCGTGAAGCTGGAGCCTGCTTGCCCCTGTGTGGCTGAACTGTTGTCGGAGCAGGGAAAGACACTGGGCAGTGGGGCTCTGACAAATGCTTTTGACATTTCTTGTCCCCCCTCTGCTTCGGTTTGGGTCGCTGAACCTCATTTTGGTCAGGCAATAAAGCAAGCGGTTGCTATGTTTTCCTTTGTGGGAATGTCTGCAGGACTGTGACAGCACATGTCTGAACTGAACGCTTTACTTAAAAATATATGTTTTCGGGGTTGGGGATTTAGCTCAGTGGTAGAGCGCTTGCCTAGGAAGCACAAGGCCCTGGGTTCGGTCCCCAGCTCCGAAAAAAAGAACCAAAAAAAAAAAAATATATATATATATATGTTTTCAAATGCATGTACATGTGTGTGTGTGCCCACATGAGTGTTGTGTGTTCTGGGTGTGTTGAACAGAGGCCAGAAAAGGACTTTGGAGCCCCAAGAAGTGGAAGTCCCAAAGGTTGTGACCCTCTCGACAACACCTAGTTCTTTGCAAGATCAGCAAGAGACCTTAGCCACCGAGCCATGCTCCAGCCTGTGAACTTGAACTCGGGATCCCTCCTCACTTGGTGGTTCCCATGACAGCCACACCTCCCTCACATGTGGGCCAGACTGTTGAGGTCAACTTTGACTCTGCTCTCTCGCACATTTTTTTTTTTCCGGAGCTGGGGACCGAACCTAGGGCCTTGCGCTTGCTAGGCAAGCGCTCTACCACTGAGCTAAATCCCCAACCCCTCTCTCGCACATTTTGAATCTTCAGGAAATCTTGCTGCTTGCATGCCTCAGCGTCAGCCGCGCTCCAGCCCACGCCTCTCTACAGTCACCAGATCCACAGGCGCGGTCCCATCTGTTCTCAGCAGGATTCTTCTCCTTGCTGGCCTCTCACTCATGCCCTTGTCTCCCGACAGTCTGTTCTCTTCACAGCAGCTGAAGGGCTTTTGTCTTAGATTCAGTTTCCAAAAGAGTTTCTCTGCGCGCGCATGCGCATGGGGACCCACCGAGGACATGGGGGCGTTGACAATGGCTGCACCGTTGCTCCATCCCCAGAGGGACTTGGTTAGATGTCGGATCATGCTGTTGCCTGCTCGAAAGCTTCCTGTGGCTTCTGTGTACACTCCCTTGAAACAACTGCAGTCCTCTCTCATGTACACCAATAAGCCCTAAACAGACAAAACCCAAACCACAAGACCAAGCAGTGAGACCCTGGAGAGGTCACAAGTCCACCCCCGGCCTGTTGGAATGGGACATCCTTGACTAGCGTGAAATAGTGCGGCGGGGCCTCAGAATCTCAAGGATAAGGATGTACCCTCTCTGGCAGTTCCACATGCCTGGGACCTGTATCCACAGGGCCAACCAACTGTGGGGTCAAGACAGACAAGATTGCTTCCTCTCTCAGCACCCGCCGGCTGGTTCTGTTGTCTCAGCAACAGGGTCCGTGATGCTGACCCAGGGACGGGAACTGTAAGTAATTTACAGATGCACCAGAGCACACAGAAAGATGTCTGAGGCCATGTGCAAACCCCATACCATTTCACATCTGAGTAGCCACAGACCACAGTTTCTACGGAAGGTTCTAGAACCAGTTCCTGTAGATCCTGAGATGACCGTGTATCCCCAAAGAAATGGATACACAATCTCGAGGAGTCTGCACATCCAAGTGCGTCGTGATGTCATCCATAATTGCCAAACCATGGAGACGGCCCACATCCATCAACACATTGGTAGAGTGTGGTATATCTATGTAACTGGAGTACTATTCAGCCTTCAAAAGGAAAGGCACTAGGGTCCAGGTTGGGGAAAGAAGGCGGGATGTAAAGGGAAATGGGCCGGGCCACAAGTGCTTTACGAAGCTGTTTGGACCATGAGCCCAGAGAAGGTATGTTTTTGGAGACACAGCGTAGATTGGTGGTTGCCAGGGAGTTGGTGGAAGATGGGGACAAGAAGCAGCGTTCAATGGACAAAGACTTGGGGATTTTAAAAGATCAGTGTAGCTGGGTGCTGGCGGAAGCTATGTCACATGACCGTGTGATCAACACCACAGAACCCTGGGCACTGGCCGCACCTGCATCACGTGACTGCGCCGCAGCACTCGCTCCGGAAGTGGCTCACATGGGAATTGTTCGCTTTGCTTTTTGGGATGAAGAGTCTCCTACAGTCCAAGCTGGCCTTGAACTAAGGATGTAGCCAAAGCTGGCCTGGCTCCTAACTCCTATATCGTGGGTTCAGGGGCTACAGGTGTTTGCTATCTTAGGCAGCAAGACGATAAAGTTGATTACATATGAAGAAAATAAGCAATTTCCGTTCGTTCTCCAAGAATAACGTCGAGCTAACCTTTCTGGCTTTGTAGCATTTATCACTTAAAAGGTTTTATCATTGTGTGGGCGGAACGTGTGTGTTAGGTGCGCACGCCACAGCACAGGCGGAGACCAGAGGACAACTCTATGCAATCAGTTCTCTCCTTCCACCTTCCTACGGGCTCCAGGGATTGATTCTGCGTCTGCAGGCTGGTGCCGCAAGCCCCCTTACCCACAGAGCCATCTTGCCGGCCCTTACCTTCCAATATATGGACTCATTTATTTTGCTGCTGGAATTAAGCCCAGGGCCTTGCCTTTGCTAGGTCTGTGCTGCATCCTAAGCCACAACCAGCCCTCCTCACTCATGGGCCAGCGTCTTTCTAGAGAAAGGCTCACAGGGAGGGGAACCCACAAGCTTCCCAAGTGTGGGGGCAGGACTGGATGACTGGGCTCCACTGTAGACCAGTGTGTGCGGGCAAGAGGATTAAGAAAGCTTTATGATAGGGATAGAGAGATGGCTCAGTGGTTAAGAGCATTGACTGCTCTTCCAAAAGTCCTGAGTTCCGTTCCCAGCAACCACATGGTGGCTCACAACCATCTGTAATGGGATCTGATGTCCTCTTCTGGTGTCTGAAGACAGCTACAGTGTACTCACATGCACAAAATAAATAAATCTTAAAAAAGATGCAGACACATTCTTCGTTTATTTATCTACTTATTTATTTCTCTCACATTACTTTTTAAAGATTGTTTTATTAAAATAACTGTTTAATTATTTAATAATCCAATCACTTATATAAATGAATACTTTTATTAAAAATTATTGGTTACTTTATAGGTGGTGTACATGCACGCACACGTGTGTGCCCACCCATGTGGAGGCCACAGAACTACTTTTGGGAGTTAGTTCTCTCCTTCCACCCTGTGGGACGGAGGGGATGGAACACAGGTCACCAGGCTTGGCCGCAAGCCCCTTTTACCCACTAAGCCATCCCACTGGCCCCTCCTCCTATCCATGCCCTGGCTGTTCTGTTTGCCCCGTTTCCTTTGACAAAGTCAAGGAAATGTAATTACTGACAGAATAACCGTGTTTAATGATGTTGACATCCGCACCCATTTATGGCATGCAGAACAGAGTCTCGAAATGGATACATGGACACGCAGAGATCGAATTCGGCGTGTTCACATTACTTCCTGTGCTTTTTTTTTTTAACATTCGTGGGGTGATGACACTCAAAATCTATTTTTAATCATCTTCAAGTTCCCTTGAATTTATTCCCCGTGTCTAAGAGATGCCCCCTCAATCCTTCCCTTCTCCTAGCCCTGGGTAAGCAGCAGTATGCTCTTTTTTCTAAGCTCACTATCAGATTCAACAGGTTGCTGAGTCCTTGTGTCTCTTTGCGTTTTTTTGTGCCTGGTTTGTTTCACTTAAAACAGTGCCCTGCTGGTTCCCTCAGCAAACACTGTTCCCCACCGCGCTGGCGCCTCTCTAGTTGGGTGAACCCGGCACCATTCTGCATTATGTGAGCCTTCTTGTGTTATTGCTAGCGGTTTCTCTTTTGCTTTTGTTTCTTTGTTTGTTTGGTTGGTTGGTTTTTAGTTTCCAGAGACTGGGTTTCTCTGTGTAGCCTAATTGTCCTAGAACTCACTCTGTAGACTAGGCCAGCCTTGAACTCACAGAGATTCGCCTGCCTTTGCTTCCTCAGCGCTGGAATTAAAGACTTGCGCCATCACCATCATCTTTTGCTGTAATCCGGACAGGTTAAAAAGATTTCTGTATTTGTAACAAAATTACCTAAGAAAACAACCTAAAAGTAGGAGAGATGGTTGGCTTATGGCTGCAGAGGTCTTACCCCATAGCTAACTGGCTCCGTTGTCTTGGGATAGCCCCTGGCCAATTAGCTGCATTGCCTGGGATAGCCCATAGCTGGTTGTCTCCATTGTCTTGGGAGTGTGGTATGGTGACAAACACATCCTGGTAGCAGGGCTGTGTGGCAAAGGCAGCTCTCATCTCAGTGGATTGAGGAAGGAGAGAAAGAGAGAAAGAGAGAGAGAGAGAGAGAGAGAGAGAGAGAGAGAGAGAGAGAGAGACAGGAGAGAGAGAGAGAGAGAGAGAGAGAGAGAGAGAGAGAGAGAGAGAGAGAGAACAGGAAGGTGGCCGGGATCCTGGAACCCCTTGAAGGGTCTATCTCCAATGAATGACCTAACTTCCTCCCACCACCTCTCAGAGGCCAGTGAGTCTTTACCACGGGCCTCACGGTGACACTCCCTGACCTCGAACAGGTGCACTTCTTGACATGATTGACGTTTGAGACCTGATGTCACGGTTCGGTATTTAGCCATGTCCCCACCTGCTAAAGGCCACAACCTCCCCCTCCCCCCACCTCTCAGCTTCAATTACCATTTTTTAAACTGTCTCCCAACATTGTCCATGTCCCCAGGAGGGGCCCCCTTAGACAACAGGTTACCTAGTCCTGGCCTCCAGAACACGTTCCTGACTTCCATCCCTCTAAATCCCTCATACCTGCTTCTTCAACAGCATCATCCCTCACCCCCAGTGCACCTTTAGTCAATGGGGCAAGAACTCAGTCTTGCAATGACAAAGTCCTTTTTGCATGATCCCTGTGTAAATAAAGGAGGAAAATCTCCACCCTGGTATGGTGGTGCACACCTTTAATCCTAGGAATTGGGAGGCAGAGGCAGGGGCATCTCTGTGAGTTCCAGATCAGCCAGGGCTACACGAATGGGAGCTCATGTCCAGTAAACAAAAATTTGCCGTGGTGAACCACCTTGAAGGCTGTGTCTCAGCCTCTCCGCCCTGCCCTGCCTCCCCCTCGCCTCTCCAGTGATGACCCAGCAGGGAGCCGTTGGTGGGCAACCTGGTCAAGCAGCCCTGGGTTCAAACCTGACTTTCCTGCTGACCCTGTAGGACTGTCATGCAGGTGTGGTTCCTCCCAGGCCTTAGCATCTGTGAGCTGGGGACAGGAAGGAGATCCAGCTTCAGGGGCCCAGTGCTTCCTGGATTGGGCTCCCGTGAGGGAGTACAGAGAACATGGCCTAGGTCTCTCGGATGCCCACTCTCTGTGATCATTTGGTTTGGATGTGAAATATCCCAACCAGCTCATTCGTTTGAATGTTTGGTCTCCAGACGATGACTTGGGGATCTGTGGCACCTTCCAGATGTGGGGCTTAGCTGTAGGACGTGGGTCACTGTGGAATTGGCCTTGGCACTGATAGCCTGGCCCTACCTCTGGTTCTTCTCTGTCCTTCTGATCCCTCCGGATGTGAGTGAGCTCTCCCTGACACAGCGATGGGCAGTGTACCTTCAGACCAGGAGCCAAAGTAAATCCTTCCTCCCCCAAGTTGCTTCCTCTGCGTGCTTCATCACAGCCGCGAGAAATGTTGTGGACACAGGAAACTAGCTCCCGGAAGTGATTTGCTGTTGCGCTCGGCCTGACCACAGGGTTCCCAGGCTTCAGAACAAACCAGTAGGAATGTGGCAGACTTTCGAGTTCTGGGCGAGGCAAGCGGTAGAATACACGAGCAGAGCTTGGTGGGAGATTCTCCGGGGAATCCTGGAAGACCGGCAGGGCAAGGGAAGCACACACTGCAGGGCCAGGCTCACGATGAAGCCTCTGGTCTCCAAGTCCTGGTGTGCTTTAAGGGGTCGTGGAGGCTTTTAGGAGGCGAGGGCTGACTGGGGAAACTGAGTCACCTGAGGTGGGCCTTGAGGTTAGAGCTTGACCCTGCTTCTGACCTGTTTCCTACCCTGCCCTGTCGTGGGCAAGCCCCTGCAGTCGAACCTCTCCCCAGCTATCGCGGACTGTGTCCCCTCAAACCGTGAGCCAGAATAAATCGTTCCTCCCTAAGTCGTTTTTCCTCAGGGGTGTCACAGTAAGGAAGATAACGAAAACAATTATAAGTTTTTTCAGGTATAAGACCAGTGCTCATCAGGTGACGTGGGGTGACAAGTAACCACACTCGAAACCCACAGAAAACTGAAAGTTCCGTGAGTGACAAACTTAGAATTAAGGAGTGGAAGGGATCTGTGAGGGTGTAGCGTCCAACATAAAACAGTGAGTCTCCGTCTTCTGGGGACATTCTCTGGACCTCGCTGAGCTTGGAGTCCTCGAGCCGCCCCGCTGGGGAGCTGAGCATCTGGGCTGGAGCGAGATGCAGACGGCCAGTGATTAAGCGACTCTCCCAGGGCTCTTGGCCTCTGAAGGGAAACGCTTGCCTATGGGCCAAGAACAGGCAGGCCGGAGCCTTTGGGATAGCTGAGGCAGGAGGATCGTGAGTCTGAGGCCAGCCTGTCTTTAAGAAAGTCATAGGGCTGGGTGGGATAAGGAGTTAACTCCTCCAGCAAGAGTGTCTGCTGACCTTATCGAGGGCAAGTTCAGTTCCCAGTGCCCAGGTTGTGAGGCTGTAACTTCAGCTCCAGGAGATCCAACATTCTCTTAAGGCCTCTGTGTGTGCATGCGCACAAGTAATATATATATATATATATATATATATTGGCTTTTAAAGTCAGGGTGTTTCTGTGTAGCCCTAGCTGTCCTATAGCTCACTCTGTAGACTAGGATGGCCTTGTGTGCTAAGAACTGCCAAAGGGGGGTTGGGGATTTAGCTCAGTGGTAGAGCGCTTGCCTAGGAAGCGCAAGGCCCTGGGTTCGGTCCCCAGCTCTGAAAAAAAAAAAAAAAAGGAAAAAAAAAAAAAAAAAGGAAAAAAAAAAAAAAAAAGAACTGCCGAAGGTCCCAGTGCAGACAGTGTGTAAGGTCCTGGTGCACACGGTGTCTAAGGTCCTGGTGCACACAGTGTGTAAGGTCCTGGTGTAGTCACCGCTGCCCCTATAAACATCACTTCACCTATCAATCGACCCAGAACCCCTTAGGGATGAGTCTGTAGGACGCAGGCTTGTCTCTGGCCCACAGTGGCACAGCATACATGTTTAAGTATGACCCTTGATCCGGTCATGTGGGCCCCCATCTACAGAGAAAGTTTCTGCTGTGTCACCACCTCCTTGTTTCTGGGCCTCCTCCCACGGGCTTGCAGCCTGTCTCCCTCCTCATACACCCGAGCGGTTCTCCATTCTCTGAGTCCAGATCGATCAAGGGTTTCCTCTCTCTCATGTTAGAACCTCAGTTACTGAAAAGCGAGGTCCCTTCCCCACCGCAGTCTAAGAGCCTCTCCAGGGGTCTGGACAGATGGCTCCACAGTTAAGAACACTGGCCGCTCTGTCAGAGGACCCAGGTTCTATTCCCAGCACCCACAGGACAGCTTAAGACTGTCGGTGACTCAGGTTCCAGGAGACCCGGAACCCTCACACAGACAGACGTGTGGGCAAGACACCGAGGTACATAAAATGAAAATAAATTAAATCACGGAAGTAAAGAGGGCCTTGGGCTGGCTCTGAAGGAGACCGGGCAGAGCCATTTGGCAGTGAACCGGCAGTTCTGTTGCTTGTATTTCAGTGTCTAACCCTGCTCACCAACAGCTGTCAGATCCCATGGGCCCCAGTGCCAAACCACACAGTTGACGGGACCATTTGTGTGACTGGGATGTCAGTCCTCTGACTAGGTCCTGAGCCCTCCTGTCTCTAGTCCCCTCCCTACTCTGTCCGTCTGTGGAGCACATCCACCTGCAACCCCATGATCTCCACAGCTGTAAGCAGAATTCGTCCTCTTAATGGGCCTCCTCACCTGTCCATGTCTAAATGACAATAAACCCGGGGTGCTTGCGTGTTTGTACATGTGTGTGTGGATCAGAGACAACACGGCCGTTGTGCCTCAGATAGCTTCTCCTTTTCTTTTTTTTTTTTTTTTTTTTTTTTTTTTTTTTCGGAGCTGGGGACCGAACCCAGGGCCTTGCGCTTGCTACACAAGCGCTCTACCACTGAGCTAAATCCCCAACCCTCTCCTTTTAAGACACAGGTCTCTCATTGGCCAAAGACTTGCCAAGTAGGTTAGAGTAGTTGTTGAGCCCCTGGGATTTGCCTGTCTCTGATTCTCCAGAGCCGGGATTACGAGTGTGTACCCCCACACCTAGTTTCTTAAAAAGGGGGTTTAGGAGCTCAAACGGAAGACCCCTCCTGTCTGCCAGGCATGCACTTCACCGAAGGTTGCCTCTGAGGTATCCACGTGTCTTGCCATGCTGTGAGCGTATAGCTCCCCCTTGGGAGAAGGGAATCCAGTGATCTCATTACTACAGGGGTGAGAGCCATGTGACCTTTGTCCCACTCTGTAGCCCGCATTGAACATGCCACCAGCCCTGGCTCAACTGTCCCTGAAATCGCCAGTCTTTTCAAGACACTCTCTCCACAGCGGCACCTTCGGTCCCCATGGCAACCCCTGGAGGCAGTAACCGCCATCTCCATAAGAGCCATGAAACCGGCTCAGGGTGGTGAAGCAACCTCCCTGGGGTCACACAGCTCCCTGAATGGCATGGTTAGGGAGAGGAAAGCCAAGGGAGTCCAGGGTGGTACTGAGGACTCTCTTCTGAGGTGGACCCCTCCCTCTGTAGGACCCTAAATGCTACCCTGTAACAATCACAGACCGATTCGAGCCTCATTATTTCAGCCAGAGGCTCAGACGAAGAAGAGCTGGACTTCCTAACCAAGCGCCCCCGGAGTCTCAGGCCCTCACTTAAGGTTCCTCATAAGACAGATCACACTGGATGACAGCTGTTTCCTCGAGCTCTTCCCTTCCTTAAGTAGCAAACTTAGACCGAAAAGTCTCTGGCTATTTTGGTAAATTATTTTTTATATACGGTGTTTAAATGCCAAGAAATCGGAGCAGCAGGAGCCAGCCTGTCTTGAGGCCCCGTCAGGATTCTTCTTTCAAACTCCCGCCTCAGGAAACCTTGGCTCACACAGTTGATCAACACTCTGTTTTGGAACCCGAGAGATTTGAACTACAGTCTGGCTGGCTGCATCTAACTTAACGCCCAAGGCCTGTTTCATATCCGTCCAAAGACAAGCCGTACTGAGCAATGCCGGTTCTCAACGGGAGGAACTGTAAACAGAGCCTGCGAGGCGGCGTTCCCACCCATTGGAGCCTGCGCACCCTTACATTGGTCCCACCAGCCCATCACCGCCCGCGTTTCCCCAGACAAAGTCAACCACGACCGTGCACAGCTTTGCCCAGAGCATGCGCAGCACAAAGCTAACCTGAGCAGGCATTCGGGAAGTACGTGAACATAAGCAACCAACGGACGCCCCAGTTAGAAATGCCAAAAGCGGGTTGGGGATTTAGCTCAGTGGTAGAGCGCTTGCCTAAGAAGCGCAAGGCCCTGGGTTCGGTCCCCAGCTCCGGAAAAAAAAGAACCAAAAGAAAAAAAAAAAAAAAAAAAAAAGAAATGCCAAAAGCTCATGAGACTAAAAGAAGAGAATGCTTTTCTCTGCTCAGGAGCTGCTGTTCCCTTCCACCTCAGGGCAATCCTTGTTGTTCAACTGCAGATGTTGATTCTGTAGAGTGGGGCCAACACCTGACCTCTTTTTACTGGGTGCTGGGGCTTGAACCCATGACCCAGCTACCTCTAGGCAGGAAAGAGACCACCAAAGTGCAGCTCAACCTAGGTTCTGCAAGCGCCTGTGTGAGGCAGGAAGCCTGGTTCATGACCACAGTGAAGTGTCTGAGTCTCTGTGGTCAAGTCTCTGAGTTCTGTTCTCACACGTCTGACAGGGGAAGCTTTCTGGCCAGTGCAGACCCGCTTGTGAGAAGGTATAGGACACAGGTCTGCTGTGAGGAAATGTGCAAATGGGGAGGACGTGTCTATAGTAGAAACACATATATAGAACTATTTGGGCATCCTGATGGCCAGCCGTGAGTATCCCGGAGAACACGCAGTCACCACCTCATCCCTCCCTGAAGATTTGTGTCTCTCCTCTACTGATACTCTTTACTCATTAAACACTGGTCCTTGAGCTACAAGTGACACACACCTGTAGTGTAGTGTAGACGGCAGGACCCTGAGGCAGGAGCAGTGAGTTCAAAGTCAGCCTGGACTGCTTAATGAGCCTTGCTCTCAAAAACAGAAGGGCAAACAGTGGAACAAATAATAAAACCATCCTCCTCCTTCCCGGACCTGCCAACCACCACTCTCCGTTTGACCTCTGAGGTCACCTGTTCCGGGTCCCCTCATAAAAATGGAATCTGAAGTGCTTGTCTCCTGTGTCTAGTGTATCCTCCTAGTGTGATGCTTTTTTTTTTTTTTAAAGATTTATTTATTATTTATTATATAAGTACACTTCAGCTGTCTTCAGACACCAGAAGAGGGCATCAGATCCCATTACAGATGGTTGTGAGCCACTATGTGGTTGCTGGGAATTGAACTCAGGACCTCTGGAAGAGCAGACAGTGCTGGAAGATGGCTGAACCGAAACCTAGGCCAGCCACTTGCTGTGTGACATAGGGTGAGCTGCCAGCTCCGAGTGGAAGTGTCTCCCTCTGTGAAAAAGGTGGTTAAATAACTCACAAAACCTGGGCCTGACACGTGACGAGCCTTGCCGGCCCACATCACAGTCGTCATAGCAACCATTGTTTGCACATGTATGGATCCCTATGAAGAATAGTCTTCAGAAAGGTTCCATGAGGCAACAGTCCCCAAAAGTTTCACCCGTGTCAATGTTAGTCACAGAGGTAGGGAGCCACTGATGGTCCTTAAGGAGAGGATGTGCAGGGGGTTATGAGACCTTAAAATACAGATTCAGGGGTGGTCTGCTGATCCCTTTATCTCTAAAGTGAATTGATTAATACATTCATATGTAAATATATTTAAAAGGTTCCTTTTCCTCCCTGCAGTCTTCAGCTGCAATTGTGAACTTGACACAACTAGGGAAGAGTCTCAACGACTGATTGTCTACACTGGGTTGGCGTGTTTGGGGGGGGCTGTCATGTTAATGTGGGAAGACCCAGCCCACTGTGGGTGGCACCATTCCCTAGGCAGATTGTAGGGGGCTGTCATGTTAGTGTGTGAGGACCCTGCCTACTGTGGGTGGCACCATCCCCTAGACAGATTGTAGGGGGCTGTCATGTTAGTGTGTGAGAACCCTGCCCACTGTGGGCGGCACCATTCCCTAGGCAGAGGAACCTGAGCTGTATAAGAGAGGTGCAATAAAGCATGCATGTTCTTTGCTCCTGATTGTGGGTAAGGTATGCACTAAGCTGTCTGCGGTTCCTGCCTGGATTCCCCTAAATCCTACATCATAGCCCAGGACCGGGGACTGAAATAACCCCTCTTCTCACTAGAGTTGCTTTACATCAGGTTTTTTGTGTTTTTTTTTTAAATCACGGCAACAGAAATTAAACTGGACCCACCTCCAACAAATTACATTCTCATGTTCTGTGAGTGCTATAGCACGCAACACACATATACATGCACACACGGGCATACACACATACACAGATGGACACATGGGGTGGGATGAATCGGGTTTTTTTTTTTTTTTTTTTTCCGGAGCTGGGGACCGAACCCAGGGCCTTGCGCTTCCTAGGTAAGCGCCTACCACTGAGCTAAATCCCCAGCCCGGTTTTTGTTTTTTGAGATGGGGTTCCACTGTTCTGTCCGGGTTGCCCTGCTTTTCCTAAACAGCTAGGACTTTGAGTGCACTCCTGCACCGGGCCAGCTTTCTGGCTTGTGGTGTGAGCCCCACCCCAGAGCAGAGTAACTACGATTGGACAGTCTCCCATTTCTCCTTCACCTTTATAAAGCCAGAAGTGCCCTCTGGACTGGTGCAGCCGGTAAATATTTGTTGAATCGATGAACGGACGTTCTCCAAGCTATGTCCATGTGGTGTAAGAGTTGAGAGCCCACGTTTATTTCGGGATAGTGAATATAACGTGAAAATTATCGTTTTAACTATTTTAAAGTGTAAAACTCAGCAGCATTCAGGTATCACAAAGCTCTGTCGCTCTCACCCCGAATGGAAACCTGGTGCCTACTTAGAAGTCACTCCCTGTTGCTCCCAGCAACCAGCAACTTGCCCTCTGTCTCTCCGGACAGCCCTAGCTCTGGACATGACGTACACGTGACAAATTCTCAAGTTCTCTTCAATTGGCTTTTCCACCTCAGTGGGGGAGATTCCGTGGGCTCTGTGGCCTGTGTTAATAACTGGAAGGCCTTCTTAGTTCACAGAACATGGCAGGCTGGAACCTGCTTGGGCCAGCTGTCCAGGGGCACACTGGCTCCTAAACACTCAGGCCTTTCCAGAGCCTGCTGTTTACCCACCACCCACCGGCGGCCTGCACTTGGCCACCGATCACAGGTGAACTTGGTCCACTGGTGCTGAGAAGTGCTCCAACTGAGGCGGGATGCCTGAGAGCCAGTTTTCAGCATGGTCCCCGTATCCATGGCTTCTGTGGTCTGTATCAGCACCCCTCCCCAAGTTCTCCCATAAACACGCTCTCTTCCGTGCCCCTGTTGAAGTCAGTTTATCCCCTCTTTTTTTTTTTCGGAGCTGGGGACCGAACCCAGGGCCTTGTGCATCCTAGGCAAGCGCTCTACCACTGAGCTAAATCCCCAACCCCAGTTTATCCCCTCTTACAAGGGACATCTGCTGCCTAGTTGCGTGGGACAGTCCAGTTCCCGACTGGTGGGACACTGGTCAGAGGGGGACCTGGAGGTTCTTTGGCTCTGCGTCTTCCTGGCAGTCCCGCTTCATGGTAAAGGGTCCCAGAATGACAAACACTTGTCTGATTCCAAGAAGCTCCCAAGAACTTTAAAACGAAAATCCTCAGTCCCCAGGGGAGACCTTTGGGCCTAGGCATTTATGTTATAAACAGCTTGAAGGGTCAGGTGACCCCTGAACCATGCTGACAGACTTGGGAGGTCACACGGGACGGTGTGGTGTGCTTGGATTCTGGCTCTAGATTGCATGGTTCTCTGTGTCTCGGTGGCCTGCCCACCCAAACCAGCCCAGCTCCGGCCTCATGTTGATTTCTACACCTGTAGACACTCAGGGTGACACTGACCAGGGGCCAAGTGACTCCAACCAAGGGTTGTGATTGCAAAGAAAGCCAGGCTGGAAGCTAAGCTCCTTTAACCCATGGGGTCCAGGGCAAGCCCCTCATCCCTCAGAGCACGGCATTCACATCAGTGATCTAGAATCTAAGTCATAGGTTGCTTGTCAAGGTTAACAGAAGTTGTCTTCTCTAAAAATTAGGGTTATCAGAGGCTGGGGCAATGGCTCATCTGTAAAGTGCTTGCTGTGCGTGCTATGGTCCTGAGTCTGAGCCCCGGGTCCCATATCCTATATACCGTGCATCTGTAATCCTGGCCAGGAGTGGAGTCGGGCAGATAAACATCTGAAGTACTGATCAGCTGTGAACTCGATTCACTGAGAGATCCTCACCAGAAAAGAAGGCAGAAGGGTAGGAGAGATGGCTCAATGGCTAACACAGGCTGCTCTTCTAGAGGACCCAGGTTCACTTTCCAGCACCTACATTGAGGCTCACGATCATCTGTTATCTCCAGTTCCAGGGGCTCTGGCGCCCTCTTCTGACCTCTACAGGTACTGCATGCATGTGACAGATACATGCAGGCAAAACACCCACATATATAAAGTAAAAAATAAATGAAGATCTCAAAAAGGTATTAAAAGCAATAATGTGGAAAACAGTGCAGAAAGACATCTGACATGGACCTCTCGTTTCTCTCTAAATGCACAAGCATGCTTGCACACACACTAACATGTACTCATGACATACACAATGCAGACATAGTGCACACACACATGCATGTGCACACATGTGCACATACACATACACATGCACACACATGTGCACACATGCATGTGCACACACATATACACGTGCACACATGCACACACAACACACGAGCACACGCACACCAGCAGGGTCTCATGTAGCGCCTGGCTTTCAGCAACTTTTGGTTTATCACTGGCTGTGTGCCTTGGTCCTGACTCAGGTGTGCCACTGACGACTCTTCATATTTATCTGCGTAGCGCTTCAGAATCATATTTCTAAGGGATACAGACCCCTCTCCTGGGCTAGCATCTGCCCAGCTGTTTCCAGTGTTGGCTGCTTAGAGGGTCCCTCCCATAAAGGACCACCCATGTCCAAAGACCGCCATCCAGCCTAGAAGTCATGGCTTTTGAACCTGAGGTGCTGTTCCAAAGACTGGCCCCTGTGTGGGTCCCCACACCTCTCGGTGGGGACTGTCCCTGCTTCAGCCTCCTATGGACCCGGTGGAGTCTTTGTCACCTCTTTCTCTGTCTCTCAGTCCCCATTTTGCAGTGGGTGTTCTCTGTACTGACGTTTTCTCAGTAAATCACTGACCCCACTCTGCATCCTTCCCAGAAATGAGAAAACCCATCTTAGAATCCACACGGAGACTCGAAGGACACCAGAACACAAAACCCACAGATGCCTCGAGGGTCCTGATTACCACAGTTAGTTTGTAAAAATATTTAAAAAAAAATAGTTGCTACAAAGCTATGCGGGTCAAACCTGCCTGACACTTGCCTTCACGCACAGTTCAAGGGAGTACAAAGCCAGCAGAGGCCCTGGAAATGGGTGACATTCCACAAGGGCATACACCTGCCTCAACAGAGAGGGGACAGAGAGGAACAGAGTCAGCCCTCAACTTACACCATCTGCAAAAATCAACTCCAAGCTCATCAAAGACAAAACCCATAAATAAACCTTTAGAAGAGGGGCTGGCAATATGGCTCAGTGGGTAAAGGTGCTTGCTGCCAAGCCTGACGACCCGAGTTAAATCTTAGGCTCACATGGTGGAAAGACAGAGGTGACTCCTACAAGTTGTCTTCTGACACACACACACACACACACACACACACACACACACACACACACATGACACACATGTACGTGCGCATTGAACAGTTACACAGAAGAAAACAGGAGTTCACTTCATGACCTTGGGTCCAGTAGTGACTATTCTGGACTTAACAAAGACACAAGCAATAAAAGCAGAACCAGACGTTAGGCCATGGCAACAAAAAACCTTCCTTGTGTTTTACCATGGAAAAGTCGGTGGTGGACTCAAGAAAATGTTTCCAAGTTTGATAGTTGTTAAGAGTCTGCTGAATGGGGGGCTGGAGAGATGACTCAGTGGTTAAGAGTTAACTGCTCTTCCAGAGGCCCTGAGTTCAAATCCCAGCAACCACATGGTGGCTCACAACCATCTGTAATGGGATCTGATGCCCTCTTCTGGTGTGTCTGAAAACAGCTACACTGTACTCATGTAAGTAAAAATAAATAGATTTAAAATGCAAATGAAAGCCCCAGTGTGCTAACTGCTACAGCACCAGTCAGCTGTCTGTGTTCAAATGGGAACGAGCAAGGACTGGCAAGTGCCTGCCGAAACAGGAATCCGTGGGAATATTAGGTGGTTTACGAGTTGCTCTGTCAGTTCTTCAAGATTTTAAACATTTATCAGTTTTTACCCACAAAGAGGTAGAATCAAGGGCTCAGAAATCTCTAAGACCACGTCTGCCACAGCTTTCTTCACAATGGATAAAAGATGGGAACAGCCTAAGTCTCTGTCAACTGGTGAACGGACAAACTGTGGTATGTCCATACAATGGAATATTATTTGGCTTTTACAAAGGAGTGGGGAGCTGGGCTTGGGAGTGGTTCAGACCAGTAACCTTAGCCATTCGGGAAGCTGAGGCAGGCGGATCACAAACTCAGGGCTAGCCTTGGCTACCGAGTGAGCTTAAGGCTAGCCTGGGTATCTTGGTGAAACGGACAACTTACAAAGTAAAAGGATCGATAGGCCTATCTCGGCGACCCAGTATTTGCCTCTTATGCACAAGGCCCCGGATTTGATTCTAAGGACTGAGAAAGAACAGCGATAACACCTTAGTGATTCACTTCCTCTCTGGGGCACTCAGATTTGCAGAGACAGAGAACGATGACTGCTGGGTGCAGAAGCAGTGGGAGGGGGGCTCAAGGGGATAGAGTCTGAGATGTAAACATGAACCAGGTACGGCAACGGGGGTCACCGGCTGTAAGTACTCTCTATGTGCTGCTCAATGGGAGAACAGGGCGCCTAAATCAGTTGGGGTGGCCAGGGTCATGTCATGGGCATCTTACATCATCGAAAACAGAGTGGGGAGGAGGAAAAAGAAGTGAGCCTCTGGTTGTTCTGGGAAACTCGTCACGCTCATCCTAGCTATGCTAGGATATAACAGACATCATAACATACAGGGGGACAGGGGTTGGTGACAGGCCCCGTTCTCGGGGTGTTTCGGGGTTAACTTGAACACTGAGGCACACATGACCAAGAAAGAGTCACCCATGAATACGCGTGGGGACACGTCAGCCGCATCAGCTGAATGACCCCCAGGGCTGGCAGTACTTGGCTGCTCAGCCCGCGGGACGTGTTGAGCAGAAAGGAGAAAGGAGATGTCTGTATATTTTATATGCTTGAAGTAGCTCTGTGCAAAGAATCTTCCACAAAGGTTTAGGCTTCTAGTGTGCCTGGAGCAGGAGGCTTTGAGACAGACAGATCCAGGACGGAACCCTGGTTCCGTGCCTCTGGAGTTGTGTGTCCATGGGCATGTCATGTGACTTCAGGGCCTCATTGTTCTCATCTGTAAAATGGCAACAGCCACCTCACAGATCGGCCGCACAAACTGAGCATGCAGAAAACGCCGGCTGGGCTGCACAAAGCACACGGGTCCCACTCTGCCCCATGGAATGCCGGAGACAGAACTGTTGGCCACAGGCTTCAAACTCAGCCACTCAGCCACCCCACCCTGCCCTTGGCCCCCCTTCCAAGCACACCGTGGCTAAGGATGCAGATTGTGGCTGTCTTCCTGTCCCTGTAATTCAGCATGTGCATATTCTAGAAGCTTCCCAAGCAGGGCAACTTCCCTCTGCTTCTAAAAGAAAGCACACTCCATGCCTGGGCACAGCGCGTCTGGAGAGTTGAGAGTTCAAGACTCGACCACCACAAGTCGGTCAGTTGGGAGAGCACTCGCCTAGTGTGGGAGAGCCCCCCCTGGGGTTTGAGTCTCAGCCCAGACAGAGCACAGTGTCACACGCAGAGCATCCCAGAGCTCAGGAGGTAGAGGCTGGGAAATCTAAAGTTCAGAGTTAGCCTCAGCTGGATGACGAATTCTGGGCCAGCCTGGGCTACATGAGCCCCTATCAATAGCAATGACAATAATAATAATAGTCGTTATCGTCACCATCATCATCATCGTCGTCATCATCATCATCATCATCATCATCATCGGTTTGTACTGAGCCTGCCCAAACCCCTCTGCCTCTGCAAGCTATGTTTCAGTTGCACACTTGGTTCCTCCCCTGTTGGGGATTTTGTGGTCACAGGCATGAGCCGCTGGCACTGGACAGCTCTCCCCCTCCGGAGCTGGGAGGCAGGGCTCAGGGCTGTTGGTGCTGTGACCTCAGGCCTGGCTGACAGCAGAGACCTGGTGTTTTGGGAGGGAAGAGGCTACAAGGAGACAGCTCACTCCGTTCTGAGCTTCAGATGAAGAGACAGCTTGTCAGAGAAGCCACACTTCCTTCCCAGAGAGACAAGAGAGAGCTTAGCCTGGACCAGGGGTGGTGAGGCACAGGTAGAGGCTGAGGTGGGCGTGGGATCTGAAGTTCAGGGCCAGCCTGGGCTACATAGTGAGACCCTGTCTTTATATAGAATAGAAAGAGGGAGGGAGGGAGGGAGAGAGGGAGGGAGGGAGGGGGAGAGACAGGTAAGAAGCGTAGTTTGAGGAGTGAGTGGCACGGCGTAGAGTTCTGTGGAGTCTCTAATGCCTTCATTGCCAGACGGATGGGCTAAGTGGGGAGTGAAGAGAAGCTGAGGAGCATGGAGAAGAGAGCTCTCGGGGCTGGAGGTCATTTCAGAGAGAAGGAGAGTGAGATCAGGACACAGTTATGTCCCCACCTCTGTCAAGAGACCCAGGAATGTGGGTTTTAGTGTGAATTCTCCCAATATAAAGTTTTAGGGCTGTCCCTTTAGATCAACTCGGAGCCCAAACAGAGCGACGTCCCCGCAGAAGCCCCGAGTGTGACCCAGTCCTTACCCGTGTCACAAACAGAGCTTAAAGACCCAAGCAAGTGGCCCCAAGACACACCCTACGGTGACACTCTGGGACACTCGCAGCACTGAACCCACGAGGCCAGGTCACCTCGTACTGTCTGTCTGTGTAAATACGTGTGCACTCTGAGGTCCCCACAGCTCGGAAACGGCCCAACAATGCATTCTGGGAAGTGTAAGGCAATGTGTGACCCTGTGTCACAACTGAACCCAGGCCTAGAACAAAGGCACAGCTGTGCACGTGACAACTATGGCTGCCAGTTGTGTGCAGAGCCCAACTGTCCAACTGTCAACTGATCAGAACTCCCAATACCCCACCCCCAGCCCGACCAAATCCAGCATAAATGCCAGGTCTACCTGCACAGACCTCCAGACGGTGAGAAAAGCCCTTTACCTGCCTCGGGTGGGAAAGTCCTGCAGCAAGGCCATCGGGAGGTCACCCTGGCCATCCCGGTCACATCTGCTTCCGTCTCCAGGGTGGTGAAATTCCGCCGCACAGGAGAGAGCGCACGGTCAGAGGACGACGCAGCTTCCGGGGAACATGATGTTCAGATTGAGGGGGTCCGAGTGGGCCTAGAAGCTGTCGAGCTGGATGATGGAGCAGCTGTCCCCAAGGAGTTTGCCAATCCCACTGATGGTGAGAAAACCCAGCGGCTCAGGCATTGGCCTGGCGCCTGGGTCGCCGGCCTGGGTGCTGCTGGTCGTAGAAAGTTCTTGGGATGGCTGGGAAGGCTCAGAGTCCCAAAGGGTGACATCGCAGTGTAGGCTGGAACTTCAGGAGGTCTGATGACATCACAATCCCTGACAGTTGCATCAGTGAACACTTGGCTGAGAAGGGAAACAGCGATGCTGATGGTGGTGATGCTGATGATGGTGGTGGTGATGCTGATGATGGTGATGATGGTGGTGGTGGTGATGATGGTGGTGATGATGGTGGTGATGATGGTGGTGATTATGGTGTTGATAGTGATGGTGATGATGGTGGTGATGATGATGGTGGTGATGGTGATGATGGCGATGATGGTGATGATGGTGGTGATGTCGATGGTGGTGATGATGATGATGGGGATCACGGTGATGATGGTGATGATGGTGGTGGTGATAGGGATGGGGATCATGGTGATGATGGTGATGGTGCTAGTTCCCATGGCAGCACATGCAGCTGATTAGCCTGTCTGGGGACCAGCCCAGATGCCACACTATGACAAATGAAAGATGTGTTGACCCCTCCTCTCCTCCCCCTTCTCCTCCCCAGACACTTTCATGGTCGAAGATGCGGTGGAAGCCATTGGGTTCGGAAGATTCCAGTGGAAGCTCTCTGTTCTCACCGGCTTGGCTTGGGTAAGGGCACACAGCACCTCGTGTACCCCAAGGACCCCACAGCCACACAGATAACACAGTTACTCCCCCACATACAACTCCTGCCTGAATGCCAGTCATCAAAGTTGATGTGTGGTGACGGCCCAGGTGCATGCTGGGAGAAAAGTGGACATGGCTGGCCGATCTCCCTAGGAAGCATCTGGCTAGGGAAGTGGATCTCTCTGAAGACTCATGTGACGTGCTGGCTTCAGGCACATACCCTGCCCAGGGAAACAGACACAGTGTTTGTCTTGCTGTGTTCAAGGTCCTGGGCCCCACCCCCAGCATTGCAAGAAGTAAGATAATGGGTCCCAGTTTGGGGTGTTCACAGCTTTGCTAAGGACGCCTTAGCCACAACCCAGAGCACACGGACCTTTTTTTTTTTTTTTTTTTTTGGTTCTTTTTTTCGGAGCTGGGGACCAAACCCAGGGCCTTGCGCTTCCTAGGCAAGCGCTCTACCACTGAGCTAAATCCCCAACCCCAGCCCCCGGCCCTTTAATCCATCTGCAGCTGCTTCTCTGAGTGGGATGCGAGACGTGACCTAAGCGCATGTTTTTCTAAACGGACCGCAGTTCTCGCACTAAGGAGAAGCAGACCTTTACTGCGCCCCATGCTCCACAGCCTGTGTGTTTAACTCTCCGGTATTCTGCCTAGTCATCAAGTAGTATCAAGATATTTAGTATATGCTAATGAGGCTCCTTAATACATGCTGATATATTCAAACATCATGTTCATCGTTAAGAATCATGAAATGTGCAGACAGGAACACAAGACCAGCCACGCAAATACAAAGGACCATGCTGTCCTGCCTCTGGGAAAACACGTGTATTCAGCTCTTAGACATGTGATGTGCTCTCATTTCATCTGGGGGAACACATCTACACTGTTTGTGTGCACTCCTGTGTGAATGTGTGCGCATTGTGTGTGTATGGGTGTGTGTGTGAGTGTGTATGATGTGTGTGCGTGCCTGTGCACATGTGTATGAGTGCATGTATGTGTGAGTGTGTGAGTGCGTTTGTAGGTGTGTGTATTTGTGGACCAGAATTTATGTATGTGAGTGTCTGTGCATGTTGTATGTGAGTGTGTATGTATATGTTGTGTGTGAGTGTGTGTGTATGGGTAGCTATATCCATGTGTTTTGTGTGTGTGTGTTTGTGTATGTACATGCATGTGTATGTTTAAGTGTGTGAGTTTGTGTGTGCTTATGTGTATGTATGTATATGAGTAGGCATGTGTGTGTGTATGTGTGTGTGTTCACCATGGTGAACATGTATGTGGTGGTCAGAGGATAACTTGGAGGGACAAGAGATGGTTTGTTCCTTCTAACATACTGATCCTGGGGGGTCAAATTCATGATGCTTTACCCACTAATCTATCTCACTGACCCAGCAATTGCTCATCCAGAGGACCCAGGTTCAAATCCCACAATTCCCAGTACCGACGTGTGCCCCACAACCGCCTATAACTCTAGTCCCAGGGGATCCAATATGCTCTGACCTTCACGGGCACTGCATGCACGTGGCGCTCAGACATACATGCAGGTAAAACGCCCATACACATAAGAGAAATAAATGCAAAATTTAAAGATAAAGTTTGGGGCTCAGCGGTTAAGAGCACTGACTACTCTTCCAGAGGTCCTGAGTTCAAATCCCAGCAACCACATGGTGGCTCACAACCATCTGTAATGGGATCTTGGCGCCCTCTTGTGGTGTGTCTGAAGACAGCAACAGTGTACTCATATAAATAAATCTTTAAAAATAAAATTGAAAGCAAGCAGACACACAAAGCAGGGAACATACCCAGCTCATCAGCTCCCTCATGGCTCCCTGTGCAAGAGGGCACTGGTTCAGCCCCCACTGTGGCCTGGTGCCAGCAGGAAGCAGCAGGGTTGGCCGCACGCATGCACGTTCTAAGGTCAGGGTGGTATGGGACGATCTCAAGGTACTCCTTCCTCCTGCAGATGGCGGACGCCATGGAGATGATGATTCTGAGCATCCTGGCGCCTCAGCTGCACTGCGAGTGGCGACTCCCCAGCTGGCAGGTGGCGCTGCTGACTTCGGTAGGTGGCCTGGCAGCTCACAGATCCCCCCACCCCAGTGTCCTATGGGATGATGCCCAGCTCTGAAACAAAAGCACAAACTCACCTTTACTCCCCACACTCTGGGGCAGGGGCAGGTGGATCTCTGAGAGTTTGAGGCCAGCCTGGTAAGAGACAACCAGACTTATAGGACAGGCCCGGTTTCTAAAAACAAACAACAAACAAAAACAAACTTCCTGGGTGCTGTAGCTACCATCCCTGTAATTCTGCCGTAAGAAAGCTGTAGAACCCAGGTCCTGAGCCATCATGTCTGTTGCAATCCAGTCCCCAAAGCAGTGGGAGCCCCGCCGTGTGAGCTTCCTTTACTGGGTCTCAGCATCCTCATCTGAGATATGGGCGTAAGAGCGGCCTACCCCTCCCCATGTGATTGTTGGGGACCTGTCTTCAGGTGGCTGTGGTGGTACCCACCTGCAATCTAAGCTCTCAGGAGGCCGAGGCAGGAGGATTGAGGGTTTGAAGCCAGCCCGAACTACACAAACAGGCCCTGTCTCCCAAAAGGAAGGGATCAGTGGCAGGTTTATCTGCTCTGTGGCATTCTGAGAGGTGATGTCAGAGGAGGGTTGATGCCCCTGCCCCTTCTGTCCCCGCTGCTCACAGGAACCGTGTGTCTACCCACAGGTGGTCTTCATTGGTATGATGTCCAGTTCCACGCTCTGGGGAAACATCTCGGATCAGTATGGCAGAAAAACAGTAAGGTTCCTCTTGTTCATGCATGCACTGAGGCATAGCCACCATAAGGCGGCCCCCGGTGCAGTCTTGGAAGCAGGGAGGGACATGGCTGTGTAGTCTCACGGGCTGAAGAGGGTGCATGAGATTCAGGGGATGTTTGCAATGCCAATTTGTGTCCCTTACGTGAGACCGGAGCAGTCAAAGGGTGGTGGGTGACATCAGCTTTATTGTCCTAGGGTTCTCGACCTTCTTAATGCTGTGACCCTTTCCTTGTGTTATGGTGACCCAGAACCATAAAATTATTGTCATGGCTACTCCACAGCTGTAATTTTGCTACTGTTATCAACCGTAATATAAATGTTTTTGGAGACAGTGGTTTGCCAAAAGGGTTGTGACCCACAGATGGAGAACTGCTGTCCTAGAGGAATGGGTCCTATCTCAATCTGCAGGCAGGAGCCTTTCCCGGCCCGCCTTCCATATCCACTGCTCTGCTGGGATCACTGCCTGGTTTAACTGTCTGTGATTGGCATGGGGGGTGGGGCACGTCGTCCTGGCCTCCAGAAGGCACAGGCAGTGGGATTGCAATGAGTGTGAGGTCAGTCTGGGGAGCCACTGAAGGCCCTGGAGGAAGGACTTGCTCATTTGAAGCACAGGTCTCAGGTGTCAGAAGCCCTGGGTGTGAGTACAGCTGTGGCAGTGTTAGGCACATGTTAGCCAGCTGCCCTTTGCTGTAACAAATACCTGAGAAAAATTTGTTTTGGCTCAAAGTTGGGAGTTTTCGGTCCATGGTGGCTCCAAGATTAACTTTGGTCTGAGTGCTCTTGGAGGCCAGAGGAGGGGACTGGATCTCTTGGGACTGAGTTGTCATTTGGGACCTGAGAACCAAACCCAGATCCACTAGAAGAATAGCCAGCACTAGTAACTGTGGCGTCATCTCTCCATCCCCACTGGTAACTTCTTAATTAAAAAGAAAGAGGGGGGGGTTGGGGATTTAGCTCAGCGGTAGAGCACTTGCCTAGCAAGCGCAAGGCCCTGAGTTCAGTCCCCAGCTCCGGAAAACAAAACAAAACAAAACAAAACAAAAAGAAAGAGGGGGTGGGTGGGTGGAGAGATGGCTCAGCTGCTAAGAGCAATGACTGCTCTTCCAGAGGTTCTAAGTTCAATTCCCAGCAACCACAGGGTGGCTCACAAGCGTCTATAACAGGATCCAATGCCCTCTTCTGGTGTGTCTGAAGAGAGCAACAGTGTGTTCACATTCATGAAATAAATAAATCTTTTTAAAAAATGGCGCCAGGCAGGGATGGGGGCATGCCTTTAATCCCAGTGCTCTGGAGACAGAGGCCAGCCTGATCTACAGAGCGAGTTCCAGGGCAGCCAGGGCTATACAAACCCTATCTCCAAAACAAACAAACAAATGTGACAGTTTAGGCTAGAACTCAGAGCAGGTGTCCCAGCCTGGGCTGTGCCATCTTTCATAGGAAGCCCTAGCTCCCTGTGCACACGTGCCACCTGGACTGGAGGCGCTCAAGACTCTTGTGATTCCGTGTCTCCTTCTCCACAGGGGCTGAAGATCAGCGTGTTCTGGACCCTGTACTATGGCATCCTCAGCGCTTTCGCGCCAGTGTATAGCTGGATCCTGGTGCTCCGAGGCCTCGTGGGCTTTGGGATTGGAGGGGTGCCTCAGTCGTAAGTAAATACCGAGCACTGGCATAGCCACCTTCTGCATGCACAGGTTCAACGATGTTGGACTTAAAACTGCTCAGGGGAGAAGTGAGCACGTAGACACCACCCCCCCCCGCACCCCGTTACTAATCACTAAAGAACACAGAACAGCAGACACCTGGGTAGCATCTGTACTTTGCTCGGTGCTACCAGCCATCCAGAGGTGGTTTATAGCACACGGAGATGTGAGCATGCCTGTCTCTATCAAACACTACATCATTTCGTAGGAGGGAGTTGAGCAGCCTCGGGTTTAGCACCCTGGGGATAAGGGGGATGGGTCTGTGTCCTCACTGCCTTGGAATGTGGGGACAGCTGTGCAGGGCTTCTGGAACCTGAAGCCACATAGGAGAGCGCATCATCAGTATCCTTTAGATAACAACAGCACCTACAGTGTCCAAAGGCCCTAAAAGAGAAGTCATAACAAACCAGATCCAACTCTGATGGCACGGTCAACATCCACACATCATGGCCGCCAGCTGGTGCGTGCGCGAGTGCGCATGCGCAGCGTGTAGTATACCCTCCATTTCTCAGTAGAGGACACTGAGACTCTGATAGGGTAATAGTCTTTGTTTCAGTAAACCCATTACAACCCTTGGGCCAAGGCAAAGCCTGTACAGGGTCCCGCTGAGTTCTTGCAGGTAATGCTCTTGGCTGGATTGGCAGGAGTGAGCCCCTGGCTTGGCCGCTGATTTTGAACCCATCCAGGGACGCAGTGTATCACCCTGCCATGCATCCCGGTGTGACTGCGCCTCTCAGAGAAGAGTCCCTGCAGGACTTGCCTAGTCTCTCCCTGCAGACTTCCCCAAGGGACAGCTGGAGGGATGGACCACAGGCCCTGCTGCCGCTGCTGGTCTCAGAACCACCTTGGGTGCTGATTCTCTCCCTCTCTGCCACCCAGTCTAAAGCTCCCTCATTTTCTGCTTGTGCAACTGCTGATACAGCTGGTGGGTGACCAAACCAACAGAGGGGTCCCCTCCTTGGTCACCATGCCCCTCCTGGGCCACAGCTATAGTGCTTATGTTTCCCTGGGGAACACTGAGGGACATCCTGGGTGACCCAATTACATTATGACAGCCTTACCCACCCCCAACTGTCTGGTTCTCTCTGGCAAATAGCAGTCCCTGGGTCAGCTTCCTCCCCTCTTGAAACAAAGAACCCAAAGTTACTAAGTGGTAACGGGTGCTTGTGGGACGTTTGGCCAGATGTGGTGGCGCACGCCGTTCATGTCAACACTTGCGAAGCAGAGGCGGATGTTGCTTTAAGAGTTTGAGGATAGCCTGGTCTACAGAGTAAGTTCTAGGCTGGCCAGAGCTACAGAATGAGATCCTGTCTCAAAATCAAAAACAACAAAAAACATCTCAGGGGAGTCTTTTTTTTTTTTTTTTTTTTTTTTTTCCTCGGAGCTGGGGACCAAACCCAGGGCCTTGCGCTTGCTAGGCAAGCGCGCCACCCCTGAGTTAAATCCCCAACCCCAGGGGATTCTTGAATGATCCCAGTATGAATGCTTTTGCTCTGTGAGCCAGGACCTCTGGAAGAGGCTACGGTCAAGTGCATACAAATCCACCACCACCCCCACCACCACCCCACCCCCCCCCCGCCCCCCCGCAGACTCTATGATGCCAACAAAGACCACTCCAGCTCCAACGCCTTCTCAGCTCAACCATCTGTCCTTTGTAATGGGAATGCTGGTTTTAAAAGCATGCTCCCTTCCTACGGAGCACCCTGCCCAAGCCGGAGCCTATCCACGGCTCAGACGATCAGTCCCAGGGGTGGCACATCATGTGATATACATAGACCATAATACATACATAACTCTGATGGGGCTCCTTCTGGATAGTCTGGAGAGATAATGTGGGAAGGGCAGGTTCTCCCTGAATCAGTGAGGTGGAATCACGGGATCTGCAGACCAGAAGGTCTGGGTTTGGACCCCGATCTGTGCTCTACATCAGTTTTGTTGGCTTCCGCACCTCATGGGTCCCTCAGAACATTAGGACCCCACAATGGGGTGCCCAGGACAATGCCTGAGAGAATACTCCCTCCCTATCTAATACCCAGCACCGAGGAGCTGGAGGCAGGAGGATCGCAAGCTCAAAGCCATCCTCAGCTAAGTGACATTCCAAGGCCAGCGTGGAATACCTGACGCCAACCTTCCAGACGAACCAACAAACACTTCCCTAGGAAGTCAGAGCTTGGCATGAGTACAGTTCCCCAAGGCACTGATGAAGTCAAATCGTGTGGACGCGGACAATAGACAGTGTAGTTTGAAGAGGGGAGGCTGACTGTGGGTGGATCTAATACCCAGGCATGGCTTCCTGGCTTGGGAGGTCATTGAACCTGTTCCACTCTGTCCTCTGGTCTTCACAGATTGTTTTTGCCGGCGCTCTATCGAGCTGGCACAGGACATGCTTTCCTGGAGTGGAAAAGCATGATTTCCTGCTATCCAGGAATTAGAAACCACTGGCGCTCTAAGCAGAGGCCATTAACAGAGACACAGCCATAAATCTGAGCTGACAGCTGCTGGTGACCTGTGGCACGACTGTAGCCCAGCTCCCAAGATTCCTGCGCATGAACCACTGGCCATGGAGCAGCGCCCCCTGGTGGCTGGAGGAATTGTCGCGGCTCGGATCAAATTCTTCCTCCTGGGGTGCTTCGGAATGCTACAGCATAAGAGACCTGCAGCACACCCAAATCTCCTGGAAATGACGTAGAAGTGATAGGAATCCTTTAACAGAGCAAAGAAAGGATACTGTCAAACAAGCAGAAACCTTGAGAAACTTCTGGAAGCTTATGAGAAAATGGAGTCTTATAAGTAACTAGATCAAAGAAAGGTTACACCCCAAACCGGCTGCAGGGCACCTTATGACGAAAGGGTTTTTCCCCAGAGGCTGGGAGACCGGCCCAGAGTTCCCAGTACAGGGAGGGAGGGGAGCACACCAGGTGTTGTGTGACAGAACTTGCCCTGGAGACCCAACACACATGTGTACACATATGTGGTCTACCTACTGCAGACCAAAGTACAGACCTCAGCACAGCCGGGGTTCCCTTATGGGACCCCCGATTAGGCACAAACCACACCCAAAAACCTGTTTTCACAAGAAAACTTAAAGTGGCTGCTTTCTGGAGAAAAACAGCAGCAAATGACCTTGAAAGTGTAACTATCAAGAAGAGAAAAAAAAAAGAGGACTAGGTTAGAATGGGCTAGGGTGTGGTGGGATGTTTTGATTGGGCGTGTTAACTAGGTGGGCCAAAAGGGGGCTTTTGATAGCTGGACCTTAGTAGTCAGCCTCCGGAGGAGGAAGTGACCAAATAAGGGACTAGATCTTCAAGGCTAGTTTAGGAAGGCAGACCTAAAGGTTTTTTTAGCAAGGCAGAGGGAATGGTGGAGAAAGGCAAAGCCTGTCAGAGCCATGTTCACCTTGTTCAAGCTGGCCAGAGTCCCTTCACACCCAAGTCTAACTTGGTGAGCCGATGAGTTTACTAGGGTTACTTTTAGGAATAGGGGTGAGGGATAACTTACAGGTACAGAAATGACTCAAAGACAGCTGCATTATCAAAACCCATCCCAGGTAGGGTGACGGTTCACAAAGCTGGGGACCTGGAGCACACTGTAAAGCCAGCAGGCAGCTCAGCAAGTTGGAGAGAGAGTCCTTTTCAGGTACTCGGGTTGGTTTAACCCTGTTCTAGGCAGCTCAGTAGGTCTCTGTTTCTTTCAGGCAGCTGGTCTCAAGAGTCTTCTTCACAGTTTAGCTTAGTTTTGCTCCTCTGAGCGTAACCTTCAGATTTTACCATTTACTCCATCAAGAGGCAGGGGCAGGAGGGGGAGGTAGTGAGTCTTGTCAGTTTCAGGGACTTCCTGAAGCTACATTGAGTTGTTTATCTTCCTGCTTAAGCAGCTTCCCTGCAGCTTGGAATGTTTCAATCTCGGAGGAAACTGTTACACAACATGCCACTGTTCCTCCATCTCTTAAATTCTTTCTGCCTCATCTTCCCAACTACAGATGTCCACCTATGGCTAAGAAATAGGCCAGCATGCCACAGTGACAGTCACTTGATCTTGGGAGCTTCTCCAGCAGTTGAGTTAAGGCAGATAACAATAATGATGGACGGGCGTAAACACAGGTATAGAAGGCAGTTGGACGGGCACGTCACCTCCATCTAGAAAAACCAGAGAAGTTGCTTCCCCATTGGGTCCTATGATCTTCCCAGCCATGGGTTTTTATCTGGGATTACAGTACCAGATGTGAACTCCCTCTTGCGGAGCAGGTCTTAAATCCAGTCGGAAGGTGGTTGATTGGTCTTCCCCACGACAGCCAAGCCACTACTGCAGAGGCAGGCACATCATGACTGGCATGTGGATACTTCAGCACGAAAGGTCCATAGGGAAACGGGAATGTTGGTGACAGTTCTCCACCAGCAGCCTGCCTAGCCCCTTCTGGCATCAGGAAATCCAGCCGGCAGAGTGGGCGTTCCCAGCTTAATGTCTCCGTGCCCTACAGTCAAAGCATGGGCACTGGTATCTTCAGTGCATACAACCAACAGCAGTAGCAATAGCCTTTATGGCTCGAGGGGCCTTAGGGGCTTCTCTGGTCCGCAGCTCACAGGGAGGTAGCCCGTCCCAGCCATTGTCCTTTTCCATGCATGTAGGGTACCATTTGGACTCAAACTTCATAGTTATCGTGGTAACAACCTCCCTTTTTTATCTTTCCATTAACCAAGCCCCAGTAGGATCGTAAGGTAGACGGGAATAGAGTTGTGCCTATTTGTCTCTCCCTCCCGTTTCCCAAATCTGCAGAACACTCAAAGGTTAGCATTACGTCATCCACATAACTGAAACTCTTCCAGAGTTTAGGCAGGACAAGGCAGCTTCCTGAACCACCCGTCCCGTGACAAAGATGACCTGAATGTCTGTTGCCATCTATTCTCAACAGGTGTCAGGAAATCCCGGAAGCTCACAACTAAGACGGAACTAAAGCCAAACATAAGTGAACTTTAATACAGCCCAGCTCCATCCGTTTGTATCCATTTGTAGCAATTGCTTCCTCCAGAGGTGGAGGTTGGGTACACAGAGGTGCTAATTAATTAGCTCACTGTAACCCTTGGCCATTCTGAGCCATTATGTTTCAGTATCCCCGAACTCCTTCATGAAGCCTCCCTACTCTTCTCTATCTCTGACGTATCCAGTTAGCCTGACTTAATTTGCTCAGACCTATTCAGGAACAAGGGGGATAAGGCTCTGCTCTCTGTAGCTGCACCTGCTGGCTCACTGGGTCAGGGAGGCACTGTGTTGGCACACTGGATGTGGCTCTAGTTGTTGGTCTCCATGCCCAGTTGTCGGGGGAGTTCCTAGCTGGGCAAAGCATCTCCAGCGCTAGCATGGAGGGAAATGTACCTCCTTAGTCTAGGGACATAATCATCTTCACCTGTCTGCTCGATCACAGACATCTTCTGTGAACCGTTCCTCAGGCTGCAGTCTTCCAGAAGTCTTAGCACACAGTTTAACTTTCTATCAGTTCTCTCCTTAGGAACTCCAACTCAATACAGATCTCGTCACACTTGTTTTTGAGCAACCCGGACAGACCCTCTTTTCTCTGTTTTACCATTTAATCGGAATCTCCGTTAGGTTATTCTCTCACTTTAAGGACAGTCTTTGCCTGCTGGTTCTAAATCAGAGATCTGCCAACCTCCACCCCACCCCCCAAAGCTGGCTAATGGCTGTGAGATTTAAAACATCGCCCAGCCCCCTCCACACTTGCTTTCTCACATATGTAACCAGATAGCTGTTTTATCTGTGAGGAGGGCAGATAAAACCACTGGCAAATCTCAGGAGAAATAGGAAGCCCCAAGAGAGCACCGGCTTCTCAGCACCTCTGATGTAGTCATTTACATAAACCCAACTCACTCTGTGGTAATTAGACGGTGCTCTTATCTAGTTAGAAAGATGGCTCTGTAAGTGCTTTACTGAGAAACATTTAGGTGACAATGATTTTAGGTAGTTAGGTAATATTAAAAGTTTCCGTTCATTTAGAGTAACTGTACCCAGCCAGAGCTCCTCAGAAAATCAGAACAATAGCATCTTGGGGTATTACTTTAAGTCAACAGTCAGAATGTAACGATAACCGATGTTTGGAGAACACAACGCCACAGGCGGGGCAGGTTATAAAGAAAAGAGGTTTACCTCAGCTCATAGTCCAGGCTCAAGGCTAGGGGATGCATCTGAAGGGGCTGCCTTACTTGCAGTCGCTGTGGAGCTGGCTCAAACAGAACCTCACAAACCAATCAGGATTCCAGGAGAAAGTGTTGGCTCTCTCCTCTAACCCCAGCACTGAGGGGGTGAAGCTCCCAGTGTTGAGGGGGTGGGACCCCAGCACTGAGGGGGTGGAGTCAAGGATGATCACTATGGGTATGAGGTCAGTCTGAGCTACACAGTAAGTTCCAGGGTTAGCAAGACTCTCCCCAAGCCCTCACCCCCAGATTCAATCTTGGGACTGACCCTAACGGTATTGTCTAACCCTGATCACCCCCTCCCACACCCCAACCCTGAGCCCCCACCCCTAGACACCAAAACTGGATCAAGTTTAGAGTTTCCGGATGGGGATAAAATGTCACCACATAAAACTCTGGGCACGTGCATACCAAATGGGAAGACAGAGCAAATCACTCATAAGGGGGCCTCTGTCCCCTCCATCCCTCCTTTCCCGCAAACACACACTGATGCTTGGGATAAGAGCTACAGTATCCACGACAATGAGGGCACCAGGGTGCTTGCCCACCAGACAGCTATGCTATGCGTCTTCAGGCGATGTTTAGCCCAACTGTGTCCCCGTTTGGCTGAGTAATCTCACTTTAAGTCTGTAGCGAAGCATACTATAGGGTTTGCTTTGGGGCTGGAGGGATGGCTTCGTGGTTAAGAGCGCTCACAGCTCTTGGAGAGGAACCAAATTTAACTCTCAGCGCCTCTGTTGAATAGCTAATCATGGATGTAGCTCTAGCTCCCTCTTCTGGTCTATGCGGGCACTGCACATGCATAACAGATAAAAATAACAATTATGGGCTGGAGAGATGGCTCAGCGGTTAAGAGCACTGACTGCTCTTCCAGAGGTCCTGAGTTCAATTCCCAGCGACCACATGGTGGCTCACAACCATCTGTAAAGATATCCGATGCCCTCTTCTGGTGTGTCTGAAGACAGCTACAGTGTACTTATATATAATAAGTGGATAAATCTTTTAAAAAAAACAATTATTTAAAAATAATTTCAAGGGCTGGAGAGATGGCTCAGAGGTTGAGAGCACTGACTGCTCTTCCAGAGGTCCTCAGTTCAATTCCCAGCAACCACATGGTGGCTCACAGCCATCTGTAATGGAATTTGATGACCTCTTCTGGTGTGTCTGAAGACAGTGACATATACAAGATAAATAAAATTTCAAAAATGATTAGACTTTGTAGCTTAGAATATAGCCCAGTGGCAAAGCACTTGCCTAGTTTGCACATAGCCCTGAACTCAATCTCTAGTCAAAGGGAAAAATTGGACTAAAAAAATATTTGTGGGGCTGGGGATTTAGCTCAGCGGTAGAGCGCTTGCCTAGGAAGCGCAAGGCCCTGGGTTCGGTCCCCAGCTCCGAAAAAAAGAACCAAAAAAAAAAAATTTGTTTTATGTGTATGTGTTTTGCCTGTACGTGTGTGTGTGCACGCACGTGTGTGCCTGCGTGCACCTTGAGCATGCAATACCTACAGAGGTCAGAAGGGGATGTCCAGTCCCCTAGAACCGGAGTTGCTTGCGGGTGGCGCCATGTGGGTTCTGGGTATCTAACTCCGGTCCTCCAACATCTTAACCACTGGGGAATCTCCAGCCCCAAATTCAGATTCTAATTTGTAAAAGGGAATTAAACAATGTCCTAACTCTATCGTTACAAGTGACATTTTGGCTATAAAATGCAAAGAAAAGAACAAACATCTCACTAGAGCTGCAAGCACCTTCAGGAGAATAAGCAGATTTCAGGAGACAGCGAAAGTCAGTAACGTTTGTGTCCAGCAGAGGGCGCTGCGAGCATCCGCAGAGCACCATTCAGGTGAAGAGACAGCTGGAGTGAAAATCGCAGGTCCAGGGCACCTTCCAAGTGACTTCCTACACAACCATGCTTATGGAGGTCAGAGGACCACTTGTAAGAATCAGCTCTCTCCTTCTGCCCTGTGGAGTCACAGGGACCAATAGGGAACAAACTCAGCCCAACGGGCTTGGCGGTGGGGACCTGTATCCGCTGCGTCATCTCGCCAGACCCGGAAGAGCTCTTTCAATTAGGATGTGAGGGCGGGAGAGGTGGCTGAGCACTGACTGCTCTTCCAGAGGTCCTGAGTTCAATTCCCAGCAACCACATGGTGCCTCACAACCATCTGTAATGGGATCCGATGCCCTTTTCTGGTGTGTCTGAAGTCAGCGACAGTGTACCCACGTACATGAAATAAATAAATAAATCTTTAAAAAAAAAAGATATAATTTACCCACCTAGACATAGAAAGCCCTGTCCACATCCATCCCTTAAGAATATTCATGGGTTGGGGATTTAGCTCAGTGGTAGAGCGCTTGCCTAGGAAGCGCAAGGCCCTGGGTTCGGTCCCCAGCTCCGAAAAAAAAGAACCAAAAAAAAAAAAAGAAGAATATGCATAACGGGGGGTTGGGGATTTAGCTCAGTGGTAGAGCGCTTGCCTAGGAAGCGCAAGGCCCTGAGTTCGGTCCCCAGCTCCGAAAAAAAGGACCAAAAAAAAAAAAAAAATAAAATAAAGAATATTCATGGGGTTGGGGATTTGGCTCAGTGGTAGAGCACTTGCCTAGCAAGCGCAAGGCCCTTGGTTCGGTCCTCAGCTCCGAAAAAAAAAAAAAAAAAAAAAAAAAAGAATATTCATAACAACCTGTAAATGTGCAGAGAGGAATGTTAACGTCAGCCTCCATGTTCTCTCCTCTGCTCCTCCCTCTCGTCTCCTTGCTCCAGTCTCCTTCTCCTCTCTAAAACTTTTCTCCCGCCCATCCTTCCTTCTTGTCCCATGACAGGCTTCCTTCTATCTTGTACCTGCTTTCGCCTGCATAATGACATCATCCTACAGATAGTGAGTTTGAAGTCAGTCATGAGCTGACAGTAAGAACCTGTTTGTTGAATTTCTGAGTTTAGCCACGAGGAATCCGTGGGTCATTATTGGAGGATGTTATTCACTGTTGGAGGAAACTCAGAATCTGCCATCTTCCCACTCTCTTAACCCCTGTCTCTTTGCTCACCTAGGGTGACCCTGTACGCCGAGTTCCTCCCCATGAAGGCCAGAGCCAAGTGCATTTTGCTGATTGAGGTAAGGGGGTAGGTGACGGGTCTCCAGGGGATGCAAGCCGGTTCTCAGATGAATGTAGCCACAGGACTGCAAAAGGGAGTTAAAGATAGAACAGACTCAGTAGACAGACCCTTTAATACAGTCCCTCATGTTGTGGTGACTGCCAACCATAAAATTATTTCAACCGTAATTTTGTTACCGTTATGAATCGTAATGTAAATATCTGATATGCAAGATATCTAATAGGTGACCCCTGGGAAAGGGTCTTTTGACCCCCACAAGAGGGGTCATGACCTAGAGGTTAAGAACCACTGAGCTAGGATCTCACACACGTTGGGCGAGTTTACTGAGCTACATCCCCGACCTTATTTTGAGACAGAGTCTGGCTAAATTGCCCAGGCTGGCCTTGAACTCACTCTGTAGCTGTCAGGGCCAGCCATGCAGGGGACTCATGGGATAACCGTTTCTGTTACATGATCACACTGGGCGTCACTCTGCCACCAACTTACACAGTCTAACAACAGTAGTCATCTGACATCGGCATGGAAAATTGATCGTTTTCTATCTGAATGGCTGTGTTCGTTTCTTTTGAGAAAAGCTTTTACTATGTAGCCCTGGGCGGCCTGGAACCCACTCTGTGGCTCAGGCTGGCCCTGGACTTGTGGCAATCCTCTTCCTCTGCCTCTCTGATGTGGAGACCACAGGCACTCACCACCACCCCTGCGGTTGTTTGCTAACATAATGAGCCCGGGACAGCTGATCTTGACATCCAGCTAACCCCAGTCACACTTGGTTCTCATTTAGGACCCTTAAACGTCCCAAGATCCAACAACTAAAAGTGATGGTTTGCACCTGTGATCTCCAAACTCAGAAGGCTGAGGCAGGAGGATCCCTGCCAAGTTCCAGGCCAGCCTGGTCTACAGAGCAAGTTCTAGGTCAGTCAGGATCACATAGCAAGACCCTGTTTAAAAAAAAAAAAATTTTTTTTTTAAGTTCGTACCTGGTTGAGTTGTATGACTAATGTTCATCCTAACCAACCAGCATCTTTAACGTAGCCATTGTTAGACATTTTAGCGGCCACGCATGATGATCAACAACAGAAATGGATTGGGGCTCCTTTAAGTGAAGACTCTGGGGACTGAAGTGTGGTGGACTGGCAAAGTCATTACTATAAGGTCCCTCCTGAGTCTGGTGAACCAAGCACGTCATCCCTGCTTCTGGGGAGGCTGAGGAGTGATCACAACTTCCAGCCCTGCCTAGGGGCAACTGTCTTAGGGTTTGCATTGCTGTGAACAGACACCAAGACCATTGGCAGCGCTTATAAAGGATAACATTTAACTGGGGCTGGCTTACACGTTCAGTCCCTGATCGTCATGGCGGGAAGCAGAGCAGCATTCAGGCAGACACGGTGCTAGAGAAAGAGCTGAGAGTTCTACAGCTCTGATCAGCAGACTGTTAATGAGAACTCTCCCAATACTGGACAGCATACGTTTGAGATCTCAAGGCCCGCCCCCACAGCGACCGCTTCCTCCAACAAGGCCACACCCACTCCAACGGGGCCACACCCACTCCAACGGGGCCACACCCACTCCAACGGGGCCACACCTCCTAATAGTGCTAGTTGCCATGGGCCAAGCATTCAGATACATGAGTCTATGGGGGGTGGGGGGTGGGATCCATACTTATTCAAAGCACCACAGCCACTTAGTGAGACCTGGCTCAGAATGGAAAGCGAGAAGAGGGGTGAAGGCCGCAGCCCGGTTGGTCAAGTGCTTGCCTCCCATGCACAAGGCCCTGGCTTCAATCCCCAGCACTTAAGATATTGACCTTAATAATAGGGTCACCATGAAGCCTAATGACTTGAGTTTAAAACCCAGGACCCATGTTTTGTAAGGAGAACTGACTCCCCCAACCCCAAATTCTCTAACTATGACTCCCACCACCCCCTCAGCAAACAAACAATTGTGATTTTAAAACAACAACAACAGTAATAAAATCTCTGCTACCAAGCCCTGTCTTGAAAGACCAGGAGGGGACAAGAGCAGCCCAGAGAGTTGGATGATGGAACCTCTGAAGAGACCTTGGGATGGGCCAGCCTGTGACTTCCCTCTCTTTATGATCAGTCCACAGTGGAAGCCGCAGGCAGGGCACCTGGTGTGTGTTTGGGGTCCTTTCGAAAGCAGGAAAAGAAGGAGAATGACTTGGGGGCAGGGATAAGGCAGAGACGACCCCAAGGACGGACACTGAGCCTGTACGGCCAGGAAAGCTTATGTAGTAGACAAAAGCCAAAAGTAGACAATATGTATAGTCACACGCAGAGACGATGGAAGTGTAACCACAGACTTTCCATCCACACCCAATTTCCCCCAAATAATGACTCTGAGACTTCTCACATATGAATTAACGCCTAGCCTTGGGCCGTTCCCTGACTAGCTCATAACCAAATCATCGCCACGTGGCCGGTTACCTGGTTCTCAGTTTCACACAACCATCTTCCTCCGTCTCTAGGGTGAGTCACCCGCGCCTATTTCCCAGAATGCCCTCTGTCTCTCTGCCAGATGTCCCACCTTCTAATCCTGAGCTCATTGGCCATAGGCCTTCTTCTTCTTTTTTTTTTTTTTTTTTTTCTTTTCTTTTTTTTTCGAGCTGGGGACCAACCTGGGGCCTTGCGCTTGCAGGCAAGCGCTACCACTGAGCTAAATCCCCAACCCCAGGCCTTTTTTAATCGACAGGTGAAACTTCCACACATTGCACAAAAGATTCCCTCTCGTGGAAGCCTTTGAGTGTCCATCAGTCCATACACGCATATGGAGGATGTGATATGTCTACACATAATGGTAGCATCGAGCCTTCAAAGGGCAGGAAGCCATGACGGGCCACAGCAATAGCGGGCCACAGGGACATTATGCTTGCTGAAGTAACCCAGACATAAAAGATAAGTGCTGTGCGATTCTGCTACGCAGGTGGTCAGAATAAAGCCCGATCGAAACAACAGGACAGGCATCTTTGAACATGTCCCTACTTGAGAGGCTCAGGCAGGAGGATCTCAAGTTCAAATCTAGGCTGGGCTACGTAGCCAGTTCGAGGCACAGCCTGGCACAGCCGCATAGCCAGACCCTGTTTCAAAAGCTTTATTTTAAAAAAAATGGACAATGAGAAAAACAAATACAGAGATTGCCAAAGAACCGTGGCTGGGCAGAGTGGGAGCTGACTGTCACGGAGACGGTTTTGTTCCACAGAACGACCTCCAGAGGTCCACAGCATTGACGGCCGTGGGACAGCAGGGGCATGCTCAATACCAGTGCATACTTAGAACAGTTAGGGGAAAAATTGGAAACAATTCAAAGTCCCTTGAGTGTCCCCTGCCATACCTGTGTCACACACTTCTGATCCTTCCCTCCGGCTTCGCTGTGCTGTCCCGTTGTGCGGGTCCGGCCAGCCCTGCGTGGGTATTACGCAGTGTGGGAGGGGCCACAGCAGGACGTGCGGATCCGGTTTTCAGTCCACCATACCCCACAGTCAGCATTGTACGGACCACGCTACCCTGTTACTGACTCCCATTCTCCCGTGCCAGGTCTTCTGGGCCATCGGGACCGTGTTCGAGGTGCTTCTGGCTGTGTTCGTGATGCCCAGCCTGGGCTGGCGCTGGCTGCTGCTGCTGTCGGCCGCTCCACTACTCGTCTTTGCTGTTCTGTGTTTCGTACGTATGTTTAAAGCCATCTCCTTGCTGGTCCAGGTTTTTGTTCTTTTGAGGCAGGGTCTCTCTGTGTAACCCTGGTTGTCCTGGAACTCACTCTGTAGATCAGGTTGGCCTCGAACTCAGAGATCCACCTGCCTCTGCCTCCCGGGTGTGGGGGTTAAAGGCTTGTGCCACCATCCCCTGGCTTGAGGGAAGATTTTTTTTTTTTTTTGAAAAAAATTTTTTTAAGATTTATTTATTTACTTTATGTATTCGAGTACACTCTCCCTGTTCTCAGACACACCAGAAGAGGGCATCAGATCTCATCACAGATGGTTGTGAGCCACCATGTAGTTGTTAGGAATTGAACTCCGGACCTCTGGAAGAGCAGTCAGTGCTCTTGAACACTGAGCCATCTCTCCAGCCCGAGGAGGAGATTTTTTGATGATGGTCTTCATTCACTCCACTTGAACCCAGAACTCTAAAAGCCACCAGGGTGGTGATGACACTTTCATGCTCATGTTGCCCTGTTTAACCCTGTAAACACCTGACCGAGGAGTCAGAGGCCCGGGAAAGCGATGTCATTGCACTGGGTCCTATAATGGGGCAGCCTACAGAGGACCCAGCATTTGAAGCCAGGTCCTCTGACTCCAGAGACCTCCCTCTTAAAGATGCCCACAGAGGAGAGAAGGTGGCCGGGGGAGGGGGAGTGCTCTGTCCTGTACTGACCAGCCACACCTGGGTCTCCTGTCCCCCACCCCCAGTGGCTGCCAGAGAGTGCTAGGTACGATGTGCTGTCCGGGAACCAGGAAAAGGCGATTGCTACCTTAAAGCGGATCGCAACAGAAAATGGAGCCCCCATGCCTCTGGGGAAGCTCATCATCTCCAGACAGGTCAGTGTGTGTGTGTGTGTGTGTGAGTGTGTGTGTGTGTGTGTGTGTGAGTGTGTGTGTGTGTGAGTGTGCATGTGAGAATATGTGTGTGTATCTGTGTCAGTGTCTGTATGTGTGTGTGTGTGTGAGTGTCTGTGTGTGATTGTGTGTAAGTGTGTGGTGTGTCTGTGTGTGAGTGAGCATATGAGAATGTGTGTGACTGTGTGTGTGATTGCGTGTGTGTGTCTGTGTGTGTCAGTGTCTCTCTGTGTGTGAGTATATGTGTGTGTTTGTGTATGTGTGTATATGTCAGTGTCTGTATATGTGAGTGTGTTTGTGTGTGTGTATATGTCTCTGTGTGTATGTATGTCTGTGTCTGTATGTCTCTGTGTCTCTGTATCTGTGTATATCTGTATGTATATGTATGTCTTTGTGTGTTTGTATATCTGT